>NC_134498.1:48731557-48858233 GCF_040206685.1 Ascaphus truei
TTGCATCTTTGGTCCTCTTCTGCTGCACTGACAGCCATTTAGTGAACCCCCGAGCCGAATCTTCGCCGATCGATCACAGGAGAACGGATTAATCGGCAATTTAGCTAATTACTTATCACTGTGCGGATTGTATTGAGGCACATATTAAAGGGAGCATTTTTTTTTTTAAGCTAAGCTTGGACTGCTGATTTAAATGCACCTAAATGTTCATTGCAATGAGCTAGCGGCCCTTCTACTAATAAATATTTTCTGATCTGGGCCCTTTTGAGAACTAGTTGAAGAGCCCTGCTTTACAGGGACAGCAGGCAATGCGCCCCACAGTGATTTGCTGCTTCATGACGGCAGGTGGGGGTTTCTTTTTTGGAGGGGGGGAATAATTACCCTCCAAGCCTCAGCTGCCTTACACGTCGCGTATCCAACTGGAAATAAAGAGACCGTTTAAGTGGCCTCTACACACAAGGGAAATGACAAGAGGCTGGGAAAGAAAAGACGGAGAATTCCACGCTAGGACTAGCGAGGTTTCATTCCGCTTTTCAAAAAATGTTTTTTTCAAATATTCGGCCTTCAATGGTCACCGTTAGCCCCGCAGGGGGCCAGGAATGCATTGCATTGTGGGGCAGGGTAGGGGGTTAACCCATGTAATTACTAAAACTGGCAACTTTGGTGCTCAATTCCAGTCCTCAAGCCCTTGCAACAGGTCGGGTTTTCAGGATATCCCTGCTTCAGCACAGGTGGAAATCCTGAAAATATGACCTGTTTGGAGGGCTTGAGGCCTGGCATAGAGAGACATTTTATTTATTTATGTATAAAATGTGTTACCAGGAAGTAATACATTGAGAGTTACCGCTCGTTTTCATGCATGTCCTGTCACAGAGTTATAATGACAGATACATAGTTACATTAAGTGAGCAGTTATATATATTATGCATAAATACATAGCATGCACAGTTACAGATATGTTACAGGCCACATTAAAATGTGTGACAGCTTTAGTTTCGAAAGAGCGGCAAAACCAGCACAGAAAACCGCGTCAGAATTATCAAAGGGAAACGTCCCCCTGCTCCCTCCTGTAACCAGGGGACTTCACTACACCTCCTCAGGTGGGATGGGGGTACAGGAAGGGTTACCCACATGGGCTCCTGTTCAATACGTCCATTCATTTAAATGGAGATGAAATCTCCCTAAACAATGTCGGCCTCTACCACAGGAGCGGCCAACTCTCGTCCTCAAGGGCCACCAACAGGTCAGGTTTTCAGGATATCCCTGCTTCAGCACAGGTGGCTCAATCAGTGGCTCAGACCGAGACACTGATTGAGCCACCTGTGCTGAAGCTGCAGAGGTGGCCAACTCCAGTCCTTAAGGGCCACCAACAGGTCAGGTTTTCAGGATATCCCTGCTTCAGCACAGGTGGTGCCACCGAAGGCTAAGGTACTGATTGAGCCACCTAAGCTGAAGCAGGGATATCCTGAAAACCTGACCAATTGGTGGCCCTTGAGGACAGGGAGTTGGCCATCCCTGCTGTACCAGGTGAGGGGTTAAGTAAAAGTGCCCCCCTCCCCCCTGCATTTGGCAGACACCTGTGCAAGGCTTTTACCACCATGATGGTGGGGGAGCGGTGGTGGAAATGTCACTCACGGCCTCTCAGAGACGCCTCCTCCTGAGATTGTGCTGAAGAAAACAAGCAGCGGTAGCGTTTCTGGAGCTGCGCACATTTCTCTTTTTGTTCGGGTGCGGTAGGGGGCCGAGCTGCAATAATTCATCACAGCGACCGGTATATTGCATTTTACTCACCTTTCACGTGCGAAGAAAAAAGGTGTGAATGGAATTCCAGCCCAGTGTTAAAGCAACAGTTCAAGCTGCCGTTTTAAAACAAAATTCCCTTTAATATGCACATCAATGCAATCCACACAATGATAAGTCATTAGCTAACTTGACGGCAGATCCGTTCTGCGGTGAAATACTGAGATTTCTAAATGGACAATTACATGTTATAGTTTCCTAATGGAAAAAAAAAAAAAGAATGTATATATTTTTATTGTAATGCTGTTGGGTAGACTAGTAGAAAGGCATAAAACTGTCAGAGCACTACTGTAGGTATCAAAAAAGTAGTGGAGAGGAAGGTGCGTGTCCCATAAAAACATTATTTATTGGTCATGGAAAAAAGGGCAAAAGGGGAGCCCCACCAACGTTTCACGCTTCACAGAGCGTTTTCTCAAGGTACCGCTCTGTGAAGCGTGAAACGTTGGTAGGGCTCCCATTTTGCCCTTTTTTCCATGGCCAATAAATAATCTTTTTATGGGATACGCACCCTCCTTTCTACTTTTTTGATACCTACAGTAGTGCTCTTCCAGTTTTTCTCCTTCTCTACTGGCCTACCCCTCGGACGGACGCACACCTGGGGACCCCTCACCCCTCGGACGGACGCACACCTTGGGACCCCTCACCTTTGGACGGAAGCACACCTGGGGACCCCTCACCTGTAGATCTCATGGACTGTGCAGCACTCAGAGTGAGTCAATCGCTTGCTACATGTTTTCCTGTTCAGGACTTTATCTAGACATTTGGTACATTATAGGGTGTTATTATGCTTAATTTTCCTGGCATCATTGTTTACCACAGCGTCACTTATTAGTGAGCTCATCGTCCAGGATTGCAACCCAGTACCTGTCTTCTATCAAGCTTATGTTTAGGGGTCCCCCCCCCCCCACACACATATCTGGTTATTCATAAATTTACCTATCCTACTGTTGTGAAGTCTATAGCACTACGCATTTACAATGCTGTTGGGTAAACTATATATTTGTTGGTTTTTCCATCAGGCGAAAAACACAGACATGTTTCCAGTTCTCACCCTATGTGCAAAACATGGATTCTCTAAATTCAGTCCATGCTACTTATACTGTAATCCAGCCGAATTTGGGTCAAGTCAGTGCAGTTTTGAAAAGCTCAGTCCGCCATCTTGCTTCAAAATGGAGTCCAATTATATCCAAACATAGACAAAAAACCTGCTCCTTGATCTCAGGAACCATCATGCAGAATCTGGTTACAATATCTTAAGAGGCATCCAAATTATGATGTCCCAGTTTTTATCGGCGCCGGCCACGCATGCTCGATCGGCGCTCGCTGATCGCGCCCAATTTTTTCCCAGGACAAATATGGTCACCCTAGTCCAAGAGCAGCGAACAAACTGTCGGCTTTCCAAAATATGTAGTATATTTGGCCTTATGTCTATCCCACGCATGTTAGAGTTTTCTTACTGTTATATCCTCCCCAACCTCTGCTGAGAGGCCGTTCCATGAGCCCACTGCCCCTTACAACTTTTGGGAGAAATTAATGGCCACAGCTTTTATTGATAACAGATAAATAATCCATATTTATCTCCAACTAGAGACCCAGCCAGATGACTCTGTCCACATCTACCGGACCTAGTCTGCCATAGCACCGCCTTCCACAAACTCCACCTGGAAGGTCACCACCAGCCCGGCCGGAGCCGCCTGGAATGGTACCGCCTTCCACAACTAAAATACTTCTGCGGTCGCAGGAGCCAATACTGAATGAGTCCCCCTCCCAGAGTAACAGTACTCCCGACAACACATACCCCAAGCTGCTACAAAACGAAGAGAAATCGCCATCTTTTCTTCCAATGCCGACATCTCTCGTGCCGGAAAACGGGGCGAGTGGGTGGAACTTCGCTCCGGTAGATCCTAGAACACAGAGAGTGATAGGATCCCTCCCCCTGGCCTTAAGCACCCCTTCCTTAACCCCTTCTATTATGCCGACCCTTCTTTACAAGTCCAGGGCTCTCTTTCTCCGAAAATACGAGTTACTACTATTGACTAAAAAGTGCCCTTCCCCCCCAACCACGATTCCCCCCCCCCCCTCACTTTTGAAAGTAAATCTACATTTCTTCCTCACCGAAACTTCCCTAAATGGGAGAATATCCGTCTGTATATGCCTGCTTCCTGGGATAGAACAATATGGCGGAGAGAATTAGACAAAGCTTAAATTCCAGTCGGATGGTGTCCCCAATAATTAGGGGAGAGGAGGAGAGGATTTGGAAGAAGAGATGACAGCCATTGAGTCTGGGTATCAGAGCCACAATGCTTATAACCAGTGTTCGACAAACCTATACATTTGCACGCCCCGGGCGAGTGGATTTAACATCGTGGCGAGCTCCTATTGGCCCAAGCAGCACACGTGTGGTACTAGGTGGCGAGTAAATTTTTTGGTGATTTGTCGACTACTGCTTATAACTATCATTGTTTTTGAACCAGTAGACCAGGGATGGCCAACTCCAGTCCTGAAGGGCCACCAAGAGGTCAGGTTTCAAGGATATCCCTGCTTCAGCACAGGTGGCTCAATCAGTGACTCAGTCGTTGACTGACCAACTCCAGTCCTCAAAGGCCACCAACAGATCAGGGTTTATGGATATCCCTGCTTCAGCACATGTGGCTCAGTCTTTGACTGAGCCACTGATTGAGCCACCTGTGCTGAAGCAGAGATATTCTTGAAACCTGAGCTGTTGGTGGCCCTTGAGGACTGGAGTTGTCCGTCCCTGCAGTAGACAGTAAGATTTGTTGGTAAAACTGTTTGCCATCATACTCCTTCCTTCCTGTCCTGCCTGTCCTGTCCTGCCTTTCCTTCCTGTCCTTCCTGTCCTGCCTGTCCTGCCTTTCCTTCCTCTCCTGCCTGTCCTGTCTGTCCTTCCTTCCTGTCCTGCCTGTCCTGTCCTACCTGTCCTGTCCTGCCTTTCCTTCCTGTCCTGCCTGTCCTGTCTTTCCTTCCTGTCCTTCCTCTCCTGCCTGTCCTGCCTGTCCTGTCCTGCCTTTCCTTCCTGTCCTTTCTCTCCTTCCTGTCCTTCCTCTCCTTCCTGTCCTCTCCTGCCTGTCCTGCCTGTCCTGCCTGTCCTGCCTGTCCTGCCTGTCCTGTCCTGCCTGTCCTCTCCTGCCTGTCCTCTCCTGCCTGTCCTCTCCTGCCTGTCCTGTCCTGCCTGTCCTCTCCTGCCTGTCCTGCCTGTCCTGCCTGTCCTCTCCTGCCTGTCCTGCCTGTCCTCTCCTGCCTGTCCTGCCTGTCCTCTCCTGCCTGTCCTCTCCTGCCTGTCCTCTCCTGCCTGTCCTCTCCTGCCTGTCCTCTCCTGCCTGTCCTGCCTGTCCTCTCCTGCCTGTCCTGCCTCTCCTGCCTGTCCTCTCCTGCCTGTCCTGCCTCTCCTGTCCTGTCCTGCCTGTAGGGTTGCCAGGTGGCTTCTCCAAAAATACTGGACACAATAGTGACAGGTGCAACGTGCTCGAGACGCGCGCACACACACACCCTCTCTCTGCTCAATGCTGTTTCCTCCTCTCCTTGGCCCCACCCCATGGAGATTGGCTGCTTGATTGGCTGCTGCTGGGTAATGCAGCCAAATCAGAATGGAGGAAGCTGCCCAGCCCCCTAGCAACAGCCCCGCTCTCTCCCTGCTCAGGGAAATCCCGCGGCCCCCCAAGCCAGTCAGGTCACTATGTCCAGAGAGGTAATACCGGTATACACGTAAATGCCCAGAGAGGTAATACCTGTATACACATACACGCCCAGAGAGGTAATACCGGTATACACATACACGCCCAGAGAGGTAATACCGGTAAACACATACACACCCAGAGAGGTAATACCGGTATACATATACACGCCCAGAGAGGTAATACCGGTATACACATACACGTCCAGAGAGGTAATACCGGTATACACATATACACCCAGAGAGGTAATACCGGTATACACGTACACGCCCAGAGAGGTAATACCGGTATACACATACACGCCCAGAGAGGTAATACCGGTATACACATACACGCCCAGAGAGGTAATACCGGTATACACATACACGCCCAGAGAGGTAATACCGGTATACACATACACGCCCAGAGAGGTAATACCGGTATACACATACACGCCCAGAGAGGTAATACCGGTATACACATACACGCCCAGAGAGGTAATACCGGTATACACATACACGCCCAGAGGTAATACCGGTATACACATACATGTCCAGAGAGATAATACCGGTATACACATACACGCCCAGAGGGGTAGTACCGGTATACATATACACGCCCAGAGAGGTAATACCTATATACACATACACACCCAGAGAGGTAATACCGGTATACACATACACGCCCAGAGAGGTAATACCGGTATACACATACACGCCCAGAGAGGTAATACCGGTATACACATACACGCCCAGAGAGGTAATACCGGTATACACATACACACCCAGAGAGGTAATACCGGTATACACACACACATGCCCAGGGAGGTAATACCGGTATACACATACACACCCAGAGAGGTAATACCGGTCACATACACGCCCAGAGATGTAATACCGGTATACACATACACGTCCAGAGAGGTAATACCGGTATACACATACACGCCCAGAGAGGTAATACCGGTATACACACACACGCCCAGAGAGGTAATACCGGTATACACACACACGCCCAGAGAGGTAATACCGGTATACACATACACACCCAGAGAGGTAATACCGGTATACACATACACGTCCAGAGAGGTAATACCGGTATACACATACATGCCCCGAGAGTTAATACCGGTATACACATACACGCCCAGAGAGGTAATACCGGTATACACATACACGCCCAGAGAGGTAATACCGGTATACACATACACGTCCAGAGAGGTAATACCGGTATACACATACACGTCCAGAGAGGTAATACCGGTATACACATACACGCCCAGAGAGGTAATACCGGTATACACATACATGTCCAGAGAGGTAATACCGGTACAAACATACACGCCCAGAGAGGTAATACCGGTATACACATACACGTCCAGAGAGGTAATACCGGTATACACATACACGTCCAGAGAGGTAATACCGGTATACACATACACGCCCGAGAGGTAATACCGGTATACACATACACGCCCAGAGAGGTAATACCGGTATACACATACATGTCCAGAGAGGTAATACCGGTATACACATACACGCCCAGAGAGGTAATACCGGTATACACATACACGCCCAGAGAGGTAATACCGGTATACACATACACACCCAGAGAGGTAATACCGGTATACACATACACGCCCAGAGAGATAATACTGGTATACACATACATGTCCAGAGAGATAATACCGGTATACACGTACACGCCCAGAGAGGTAATACCGGTATACACGTACACGCCCAGAGAGGTAATACCGGTATACACATCCACGCCCAGAGAGGTAATACCGGTATACACATCCACGCCCAGAGAGGTAATACCGGTATACACATACACGCCCAGAGAGGTAATACCGGTATACACATACACGCCCAGAGAGGTAATACCAGTATAAACATACACGCCCAGAGTGGTAATACCGGTATACACATACACGCCCAGAGAGGTAATACCGGTATACACATACACGCCCAGAGAGGTAATACCGGTATACACATACACGCCCAGAGAGGTAATACCGGTATACACATACACGCCCAGAGAGGTAATACCGGTATACACATACCCGCCCAGAGAGGTAATACCGGTATACACGTACACGCCCAGAGAGGTAATACCGGTATACACATACACGCCCAGAGAGGTAATACCGGTATACACATACACGCTCAGAGAGGTAATACCGGTATACACATACACATACATGCCCAGAGAGGTAATACCGGTATACACATACACGCCCAGAGAGGTAATACCGGTATACACATACCCGCTCAGAGAGGTAATGCCGCTATACACATACACGCCCAGAGAGGTAATACCGGTATACACATACACGCCCAGAGAGGTAATACCGGTATACACATACACGCCCAGAGAGGTAATACCGGTATACACATACACGCCCAGAGAGGTAATACCGGTATACACATACACGTCCAGAGAGGTAATACCGGTATACACATACACGCCCAGAGAGGTAATACCGGTATACACATACACGCCCAGGGAGGTAATACCGGTATACACATACACGCCCAGAGAGGTAATACCGGTATACACATACACGCCCAGAGAGGTAATACCGGTATACACATACACGCCCAGAGAGGTAATACCGGTATACACATACACGCCCAGAGAGGTAATACCGGTATACACACCCACGCCCAGAGAGGTAATACCGGTATACACACACACGCCCAGAGAGGTAATACCGGTATACACATCCACGCCCAGAGAGGTAATACCGGTATACACATCCACGCCCAGAGGTAATACCAGTATACACATATACGCCCAGAGAGGTAATACCGGTATACACATACACGGCCATAGGTAATACCGGTATACACATACACGCCCAGAGAGGTAATACCGGTATACACATACACGCCCAGAGAGGTAATACCGGTATACACATACATGCCCAGAAGGGTAATACCGGTATACACATACATGCCCAGAGAGGTAAAACCGGTATACACATCCACGCCCAGAGAGGTAATACCGGTATACACGTACACGCCCAGAGAGGTAATACCGGTATACACATACACACCCAGAGAGGTAATACCGGACACATACACGCCCAGAGAGGTAATACCGGTATACACATACACGCCCAGAGAGGTAATACCGGTATACACATACACGTCCAGAGAGGTAATACCGGTATACACATACACGCCCGAGAGGTAATACCGGTATACACATACACGCCCAGAGAGGTAATACCGGTATACACATACATGTCCAGAGAGGTAATACCGGTATACACATACACGCTCAGAGAGGTAATACCGGTATACACATACACATACATGCCCAGAGAGGTAATACCGGTATACACATACACGCCCAGAGAGGTAATACCGGTATACACATACCCGCTCAGAGAGGTAATGCCGCTATACACATACACGCCCAGAGAGGTAATACCGGTATACACATACACGCTCAGAGAGGTAATACCGGTATACACATACACGCCCAGAGAGGTAATACCGGTATACACATACACGCCCAGAGAGGTAATACCGGTATACACATACACGTCCAGAGAGGTAATACCGGTATACACATACACGCCCAGAGAGGTAATACCGGTATACACATACACGCCCAGGGAGGTAATACCGGTATACACATACACGCCCAGAGAGGTAATACCGGTATACACATACACGCCCAGAGAGGTAATACCGGTATACACATACACGCCCAGAGAGGTAATACCGGTATACACATACACGTCCAGAGAGGTAATACCGGTATACACATACACGCCCGAGAGGTAATACCGGTATACACATACACGCCCAGAGAGGTAATACCGGTATACACATACATGTCCAGAGAGGTAATACCGGTATACACATACACGCTCAGAGAGGTAATACCGGTATACACATACACATACATGCCCAGAGAGGTAATACCGGTATACACATACACGCCCAGAGAGGTAATACCGGTATACACATACCCGCTCAGAGAGGTAATGCCGCTATACACATACACGCCCAGAGAGGTAATACCGGTATACACATACACGCTCAGAGAGGTAATACCGGTATACACATACACGCCCAGAGAGGTAATACCGGTATACACATACACGCCCAGAGAGGTAATACCGGTATACACATACACGTCCAGAGAGGTAATACCGGTATACACATACACGCCCAGAGAGGTAATACCGGTATACACATACACGCCCAGGGAGGTAATACCGGTATACACATACACGCCCAGAGAGGTAATACCGGTATACACATACACGCCCAGAGAGGTAATACCGGTATACACATACACGCCCAGAGAGGTAATACCGGTATACACATACACGCCCAGAGAGGTAATACCGGTATACACACCCACGCCCAGAGAGGTAATACCGGTATACACACACACGCCCAGAGAGGTAATACCGGTATACACATACACACCCAGAGAGGTAATACCGGTATACACATACACGTCCAGAGAGGTAATACGGGTATACACATACACGTCCAGAGAGGTAATACCGGTATACACATACACGCCCAGAGAGGTAATACCGGTATACACATACACGCCCAGAGAGGTAATACCGGTATACACATACACGTCCAGAGAGGTAATACCGGTATACACATACACGTCCAGAGAGGTAATACCGGTATACACATACACGTCCAGAGAGGTAATACCGGTATACACATACACGTCCAGAGAGGTAATACCGGTATACACATACACGCCCAGAGAGGTAATACCGGTATACACATACATGTCCAGGTATTACATCTCTGGGCGTGTATGTGACCGGTATTACCTCTCTGGGTGTGTATGTGTATACCGGTATTACCTCCCTGGGCATGTGTGTGTGTATACCGGTATTACCTCTCTGGGTGTGTATGTGTATACCGGTATTACCTCTCTGGGGGTGTATGTTTATACCGGTATTACCTCTCTGGGCGTGTATGTGTATACCGGTATTACCTCTCTGGGCGTGTATGTGTATACCGGTATTACCTCTCTGGGTGTGTATGTGTATATAGGTATTACCTCTCTGGGCGTGTATATGTATACCGGTACTACCCCTCTGGGCGTGTATGTGTATACCGGTATTATCTCTCTGGACATGTATGTGTATACCGGTATTACCTCTGGGCGTGTATGTGTATACCGGTATTACCTCTCTGGGCGTGTATGTGTATACCGGTATTACCTCTCTGGGCGTGTATGTGTATACCGGTATTACCTCTCTGGGCGTGTATGTGTATACCGGTATTACCTCTCTGGGCGTGTATGTGTATACCGGTATTACCTCTCTGGGCGTGTATGTGTATACCGGTATTACCTCTCTGGGCGTGTATGTCTATACCGGTATTACCTCTCTGGGCGTGTATGTGTATACCGATATTACCTCTCTGGGCATGTATGTGTATACCGGTATTACCTCTCTGGGAGTGTATGTGTATACCGGTATTACCTCTCTGGACGTGTATGTGTATACCGGTATTACCTCTCTGGGCGTGTATATGTATACCGGTATTACCTCTCTGGGTGTGTATGTGTTTACCGGTATTACCTCTCTGGGCGTGTATGTGTATACCGGTATTACCTCTCTGGACGTGTATGTGTATACCGGTATTACCTCTCTGGGCGTGTATATGTATACCGGTATTACCTCTCTGGGTGTGTATGTGTATACCGGTATTACCTCTCTGGGCGTGTATATGTATACCGGTATTACCTCTCTGGGTGTGTATGTGTTTACTGGTATTACCTCTCTGGGCGTGTATGTGTATACCGGTATTACCTCTCTGGGCGTGTATGTGTATACCGGTATTACCTCTCTGGGCGTGTATGTGTATACAGGTATTACCTCTCTGGGCATTTACGTGTATACCGGTATTACCTCTCTGGACATAGTGACCTGACCGGCTTGGGGGGCCGCGGGATTTCCCTGAGCAGGGAGTAATACCAGTATACACATACACGCCCAGAGAGGTAATACCGGTATACACATACACGCCCAGAGAGGTAATACCGGTATACACATACACGCCCAGAGAGGTAATACCGGTATACACATACACGCCCAGAGAGGTAATACCGGTATACACATACACGTCCAGAGAGGTAATACCGGCATACACATACACGCCCAGAGAGGTGATACCGGTATACACATACACGCCCAGAGAGGTAATACTGGTATACACATACACACCCAGAGAGGTAATACCGGTATATACATACACGCCCAGAGAGGTAATACCGGTATACACATACACGCCCAGAGAGGTAATACCGGACACATCCACGCCCTGAGAGGTAATACCGGTCACATACACGCCCAGAGAGGTAATACCGGTATACACATACACGCCCAGAGAGGTAATACCGGTATACACATACACACCCAGAGAGGTAATACCGGTATACACATACACGCCCAGAGAGGTAATACCGGTATACACATACACGCCCAGAGAGGCAATACCGGTATACACACACACACGCCCAGAGAGGTAATACCGGTATACACATCCACGCCCTGAGAGGTAATACCGGTCACATACACGCCCAGAGAGGTAATACCGGTATACACATACACGCCCAGAGAGGTAATACCGGTATACACATACACACCCAGAGAGGTAATACCGGTATACACATACACGCCCAGAGAGGTAATACCGGTATACACATACACGCCCAGAGAGGCAATACCGGTATACACACACACACGCCCAGAGAGGTAATACCGGTATACACATACACGCCCAGAGAGGTAATACCAGTATACACATACACGCCCAGAGAGGAAATACCGGTATACACATACACGCCCAGAGAGGCAATACCGGTATACACACACACACGCCCAGAGAGGTAATACCGGTATACACATACACGCCCAGAGAGGTAATACCGGTATACACATACACGCCTAGAGAGGTAATACCGGTATACACATACACGCCCAGAGAGGTAATACCGGTATACACATACACGCCCAGAGAGATAATACCAGTATACACATACACGCCCAGAGAGGTAATACCGGTATACACATACACGCCCAGAGAGGTAATACCGGTATACACATACACGCCCAGAGAGGTAATACCGGTATACACATACACGCCCAGAGAGATAATACCAGTATACACATACACGCCCAGAGAGGTAATACCGGTATACACATACATGCCCAGAGAGGTAATACCGGTATACACATACACGTCCAGTATTAGCTCTCACTTTTTACTGGACACAGTGTCCAAATACAGGACAGTCCGGTTCAATACCGGACATCTGGCAACCCAACCTGCCTGTCCTGCCTACACTGCGTGTCCTGTTCTGCCTGTCCTTCCTGTCATGCCTCTCCTGCCAGTCCTGCCTGTCCTGTCCTTCCTGTCCTGCCTGTCCTGTCCTGCCTGTCCTTCCTGTCCTGTCCTACCTGTCCTTCCCGTCCTGTCCTTCCCGTCCTGTCCTTCCCGTCCTGTCCTGCCCGCTATCCTGCCTGCCTGTCCTTCCTGTCCTGTCCTGTCCTACCTGTCCTTCCCTATCCTGTCCTTCCCGTCCTGTCCTTCCCATCCTGTCCTGCTGTCCTTCCCGTCCTGTCCTGCCCGCTATCCTGCCTGTCCTGTCCTTCATGTCCTGTCATGCCTCTCCTGCCTCTCCTGCCTGTCCTGTCCTTCCTGTCCTTCCTGTCCTGCCTGCCTGTCCTTCCTGTCCTTCCCGTCCTTCCCGTCCTGTCCTACCTGTCCTGCCTGCCTGTCCTACCTGTCCTGCCTGCCTGTCCTGCCTGCCTGTCCTGCCCGTCCTGTCCTGCCCGTCCTGTCCTTCATGTCCTGTCATGCCTGTTCTGCCTGTCCTGTCCTGCCTGTCCTACCTGTCCTGCCTACCTGTCCTGTCCTTCCTGTCCTACCTGAACTGCCTGTCCTTCCTGTCCTGCCTGCCTGTCCTGCCTACCTGTCCTGTCCTACCTGTCCTTCCTGTCCTACCTGTCCTGTCATGCCTCTCCTGCCTGTCCTTCCTGTCCTGTCCTTCCTGTCCTACCTGTCCTACCTGTCCTTCCTGTCATGCCTGCCTGTCCTGCCTGCCTGTCCTGCCTACCTGTCCTTCCTGTCCTACCTGTCCTGCCTGCCTGTCCTACCTGTCCTTCCTGGCCTACCTGTCCTGTCCTTCCTGTCCTACCTGTCCTGTCCTGCCTGCCTGTCCTACCTGTCCTGCCTACCTGTCCTGTCCTTCCTGTCCTGCCTGCTACAAGTTGATCTTAAATTAAATTGCATTTAAAACAATTGAAACTATGGGTCTGATTGAGTAACGCTGATAATCCGCGTGCAGCTTCCCATCACTAAACCGGACCCATGTGCCCCGCTCCCCAGCACATGGAGCACTTGCCATGTTACAGAATTGTGCTGAGGCGTGGGACGCGGAAAAGCTAAATGCAAAAAAACACAAGATCAAGGCTAAAACGGAACATTTCTCATCATTAACCCTTTCCCGTTACCCGTATCGTGCGGCTCACAGGCCCAATTCCTTCCTAATGCTTTATTTAAATTGGGCTGTTACTTTGGCCAAATATGTAACTCAAGCCCCAATGTCAATAAAAGGATTAGAAATAATAAATAAATGTGCAGACCAAGTAATACGAGGCAATGTTGCGTTTTTGCGTCATCGTCTGTTTTTTCGTTTTCGCATTACAAAGTTTTAATAGAATACTAGCGGAATTACGCGGCGTTGGCCCAAACTCACCGGCACCCACCTGCGCACCCACCTGCGCACCCACCTGCGCACCCACCTGCGCACCCTCCTGCGCACCCACCTGCGCACCCACCTGCGCACCCTCCTGCGCACCCACCTGCGCACCCTCCTGCGCACCCACCTGCGCACCCACCTGCGCACCCACCTGCGCACCCACCTGCGCACCCACCTGCGCACCCACCTGCGCACTTCCGTTTGATCCTATTAGATGGCGTGCCACGTTTGGTGGCGCCAGGATTACGCGTGTGGCTTTGTATAGCCGGACAACCCAACAAACCCTTCCGGAACTGCAACATTACGCAACAGAACACAGTGCTCCTGATTAGCGCGTGTAATATACAGCAGTTAGTGACAGGAGATTAGCGCGTGTAATATACAGCAGTGACAGGAGATTAGCGTGTGTAATATACAGCAGTGAGTGACAGGAGATTAGCGCGTGTAATATACAGCAGTTAGTGACAGGAGATTAGCGTGTGTAATATACAGCAGTTAGTGACAGGAGATTAGCGCGTGTAATATACAGCAGTTAGTGACAGGAGATTAGCGCGTGTAATATACAGCAGTGAGTGACAGGAGATTAGCGCGTGTAATATACAGCAGTTAGTGACAGGAGATTAGCGCGTGTAATATACAGCAGTCAGTGACAGGAGATTAGCGCGTGTAATATACAGCAGTTAGTGACATGAGATTAGCGCTGTAATATACAGCAGTCAGTGACAGGAGATTAGCGCGTGTAATATACAGCAGTGAGTGACAGGAGATTAGCGCGTGTAATATACAGCAGTGAGTGACAGGAGATTAGCGCGTGTAATATACAGCAGTTAGTGACAGGAGATTAGCGCGTGTAATATACAGCAGTTAGTGACAGGAGATTAGCGCGTGTAATATACAGCAGTTAGTGACAGGAGATTAGCGCGTGTAATATACAGCAGTGAGTGACAGGAGATTAGCGCGTGTAATATACAGCAGTGAGTGACAGGAGATTAGCGCGTGTAATATACAGCAGTTAGTGACAGGAGATTAGCGCGTGTAATATACAGCAGTTAGTGACAGGAGATTAGCGCGTGTAATATACAGCAGTTAGTGACATGAGATTAGCGCGTGTAATATACAGCTGTTAGTGACATGAGATTAGCGCTGTAATATACAGCAGTTAGTGACAGGAGATTAGCGTGTGTAATATACAGCAGTTAGTGACAGGAGATTAGCGCGTGTAATATACAGCAGTGAGTGACAGGAGATTAGCGCATGTAATATACAGCAGTGAGTGACAGGAGATTAGCGCTTGTAATATACAGCAGTTAGTGACATGAGATTAGCGCTGTAATATACAGCAGTTAGTGACAGGAGATTAGCGCGTGTAATATACAGCAGTTAGTGACAGGAGATTAGCGCATGTAATATACAGCAGTGAGTGACAGGAGATTAGCGCGTGTAATATACAGCAGTTAGTGACAGGAGATTAGCGCGTGTAATATACAGCAGTTAGTGACAGGAGATTAGCGCGTGTAATATACAGCAGTTAGTGACAGGAGATTAGCGCGTGTAATATACAGCAGTTAGTGACAGGAGATTAGCGCGTGTAATATACAGCAGTGAGTGACAGGAGATTAGCGCGTGTAATATACAGCAGTGAGTGACAGGAGATTAGCGCGTGTAGTATACAGCAGTTAGTGACAGGAGATTAGCGCGTGTAATATACAGCAGTTAGTGACAGGAGATTAGCGCGTGTAATATACAGCAGTTAATAACAGGAGATTAGCGCTGTAATATACAGCAGTTAATGACAAGAGATTAGCGTGTGTAATATACAGCAGTTAGTGACAGGAGATTAGCGCTGTAATATACAGCAGTTAATGACAGGAGATTAGCGCGTGTAATATACAGCAGTTAGTGTCAGGAGATTAGCGCTTGTAATATACAGCAGTCAGTGACAGGAGATTAGCGTGTGTAATATACAGCAGTTAGTGACAGGAGATTAGCGTGTGTAATATACAGCAGTTAGTGACAGGAGATTAGCGCTGTAATATACAGCAGTTAATGACAGGAGATTAGCGCGTGTAATATACAGCAGTTAGTGACAGGAGATTAGCGCTGTAATATACAGCAGTTAATGACAGGAGATTAGCGCGTGTAATATTCAGCAGTTAGTGACAGGAGATTAGCGCATGTAATATACAGCAGTTAGTGACAGGAGATTAGCGCGTGTAATATACAGCAGTTAGTGACAGGATATTAGCGCGTGTAATATACAGCAGTTAATGACAGGGGATTAGCGCGTGTAATATACAGCAGTTAGTGACAGGAGATTAGTGCGTGTAATATACAGCAGTTAGTGACAGGAGATTAGCGCGTGTAATATACAGCAGTTAGTGACAGGAGATTAGCGCTTGTAATATACAGCAGTGAGTGACAGGAGATTAGCGTGTGTAATATACAGCAGTGAGTGACAGGAGATTAGCGCGTGTAATATACAGCAGTTAATAACAGGAGATTAGCGCTGTAATATACAGCAGTTAGTGGCAGGAGATTAGCGTGTGTAATATGCAGCAGTTAATAACAGGAGATTAGCGCTGTAATATACAGCAGTTAATAACAGGAGATTAGCGTGTGTAATATACAGCAGTTAGTGACAGGAGATTAGCGCGTGTAATATACAGGAGTTAGTGACAGGAGATTAGCGCGTGTAATATACAGCAGTTAGTGACAGGAGATTAGCGTGTGTAATATACAACAGTTAGTGACAGGAGATTAGCGCGTGTAATATACAGCAGTTAATAACAGGAGATTAGCGCTGTAATATACAGCAGTTAATAACAGGAGATTAGCGTGTGTAATATACAGCAGTTAGTGACAGGAGATTAGCGCGTGTAATATACAGGAGTTAGTGACAGGAGATTAGCGCGTGTAATATACAGCAGTTAGTGACAGGAGATTAGCGTGTGTAATATACAGCAGTTAGTGACAGGAGATTAGTGCGTGTAATATACAGCAGTTAGTGACAGGAGATTAGCGCGTGTAATATACAGCAGTTAGTGACAGGAGATTAGCGCGTGTAATATACAGCAGTGAGTGACAGGAGATTAGCGCGTGTAATATACAGCAGTGAGTGACAGGAGATTAGCGCGTGTAGTATACAGCAGTTAGTGACAGGAGATTAGCGCGTGTAATATACAGCAGTGAGTGACAGGAGATTAGCGTGTGTAATATACAGCAGTTAGTGACAGGAGATTAGCGCGTGTAATATACAGCAGTTAATAACAGGAGATTAGCGCTGTAATATACAGCAGTTAATGACAAGAGATTAGCGCGTGTAATATACAGCAGTTAGTGACAGGAGATTAGCGCTGTAATATACAGCAGTTAATGACAGGAGATTAGCGTGTGTAATATACAGCAGTTAGTGTCAGGAGATTAGCGCTTGTAATATACAGCAGTCAGTGACAGGAGATTAGCGTGTGTAATATACAGCAGTTAGTGACAGGAGATTAGCGTGTGTAATATACAGCAGTTAGTGACAGGAGATTAGCGCGTGTAATATACAGCAGTTAGTGACAGGAGATTTACGCTTGTAATATACAGCAGTGAGTGACAGGAGATTAGCGTGTGTAATATACAGCAGTGAGTGACAGGAGATTAGCGCGTGTAATATACAGCAGTTAATAACAGGAGATTAGCGCTGTAATATACAGCAGTTAGTGGCAGGAGATTAGCGTGTGTAATATACAGCAGTTAATAACAGGAGATTAGCGCTGTAATATACAGCAGTTAATAACAGGAGATTAGCGTGTGTAATATACAGCAGTTAGTGTCAGGAGATTAGCGCTTGTAATATACAGCAGTCAGTGACAGGAGATTAGCGTGTGTAATATACAGCAGTTAGTGACAGGAGATTAGCGTGTGTAATATACAGCAGTTAGTGACAGGAGATTAGCGCGTGTAATATACAGGAGTTAGTGACAGGAGATTAGCGCGTGTAATATACAGCAGTTAGTGACAGGAGATTAGCGTGTGTAATATACAACAGTTAGTGACAGGAGATTAGCGCGGGTAATATACAGCAGTTAATAACAGGAGATTAGCGCTGTAATATACAGCAGTTAATAACAGGAGATTAGCGTGTGTAATATACAGCAGTTAGTGACAGGAGATTAGCGCGTGTAATATACAGGAGTTAGTGACAGGAGATTAGCGCGTGTAATATACAGCAGTTAGTGACAGGAGATTAGCGTGTGTAATATACAACAGTTAGTGACAGGAGATTAGCGCGGGTAATATACAGCAGTTAATAACAGGAGATTAGCGCTGTAATATACAGCAGTTAATGACAAGAGATTAGCGCGTGTAATATACAGCAGTTAGTGACAGGAGATTAGCGCTGTAATATACAGCAGTTAATGACAGGAGATTAGCGCGTGTAATATACAGCAGTTAGTGTCAGGAGATTAGCGCTTGTAATATACAGCAGTCAGTGACAGGAGATTAGCGTGTGTAATATACAGCAGTTAGTGACAGGAGATTAGCGTGTGTAATATACAGCAGTTAGTGACAGGAGATTAGCGCTGTAATATACAGCAGTTAATGACAGGAGATTAGCGCGTGTAATATACAGCAGTTAATGACAGGAGATTAGCGCTGTAATATACAGCAGTTAATGACAGGAGATTAGCGCGTGTAATATTCAGCAGTTAGTGACAGGAGATTAGCGCATGTAATATACAGCAGTTAGTGACAGGAGATTAGCGCGTGTAATATACAGCAGTTAGTGACAGGATATTAGCGCGTGTAATATACAGCAGTTAATGACAGGGGATTAGCGCGTGTAATATACAGCAGTTAGTGACAGGAGATTAGTGCGTGTAATATACAGCAGTTAGTGACAGGAGATTAGCGCGTGTAATATACAGCAGTTAGTGACAGGAGATTAGCGCTTGTAATATACAGCAGTGAGTGACAGGAGATTAGCGTGTGTAATATACAGCAGTGAGTGACAGGAGATTAGCGCGTGTAATATACAGCAGTTAATAACAGGAGATTAGCGCTGTAATATACAGCAGTTAGTGGCAGGAGATTAGCGTGTGTAATATACAGCAGTTAATAACAGGAGATTAGCGCTGTAATATACAGCAGTTAATAACAGGAGATTAGCGTGTGTAATATACAGCAGTTAGTGACAGGAGATTAGCGCGTGTAATATACAGGAGTTAGTGACAGGAGATTAGCGCGTGTAATATACAGCAGTTAGTGACAGGAGATTAGCGTGTGTAATATACAACAGTTAGTGACAGGAGATTAGCGCGTGTAATATACAGCAGTTAATAACAGGAGATTAGCGCTGTAATATACAGCAGTTAATAACAGGAGATTAGCGTGTGTAATATACAGCAGTTAGTGACAGGAGATTAGCGCGTGTAATATACAGGAGTTAGTGACAGGAGATTAGCGCGTGTAATATACAGCAGTTAGTGACAGGAGATTAGCGTGTGTAATATACAGCAGTTAGTGACAGGAGATTAGCGCGTGTAATATACAGCAGTTAGTGACAGGAGATTAGCGCGTGTAATATACAGCAGTTAGTGACAGGAGATTAGCGCGTGTAATATACAGCAGTGAGTGACAGGAGATTAGCGCGTGTAATATACAGCAGTGAGTGACAGGAGATTAGCGCGTGTAGTATACAGCAGTTAGTGACAGGAGATTAGCGCGTGTAATATACAGCAGTGAGTGACAGGAGATTAGCGTGTGTAATATACAGCAGTTAGTGACAGGAGATTAGCGCGTGTAATATACAGCAGTTAATAACAGGAGATTAGCGCTGTAATATACAGCAGTTAATGACAAGAGATTAGCGCGTGTAATATACAGCAGTTAGTGACAGGAGATTAGCGCTGTAATATACAGCAGTTAATGACAGGAGATTAGCGCGTGTAATATACAGCAGTTAGTGTCAGGAGATTAGCGCTTGTAATATACAGCAGTCAGTGACAGGAGATTAGCGTGTGTAATATACAGCAGTTAGTGACAGGAGATTAGCGTGTGTAATATACAGCAGTTAGTGACAGGAGATTAGCGCGTGTAATATACAGCAGTTAGTGACAGGAGATTTACGCTTGTAATATACAGCAGTGAGTGACAGGAGATTAGCGTGTGTAATATACAGCAGTGAGTGACAGGAGATTAGCGCGTGTAATATACAGCAGTTAATAACAGGAGATTAGCGCGTGTAATATACAGCAGTTAGTGACAGGAGATTAGCGTGTGTAATATACAGCAGTTAATAACAGGAGATTAGCGCTGTAATATACAGCAGTTAATAACAGGAGATTAGCGTGTGTAATATACAGCAGTTAGTGACAGGAGATTAGCGCGTGTAATATACAGGAGTTAGTGACAGGAGATTAGCGTGTGTAATATACAGCAGTTAGTGACAGGAGATTAGCGTGTGTAATATACAACAGTTAGTGACAGGAGATTAGCGCGTGTAATATACAGCAGTTAATAACAGGAGATTAGCGCTGTAATATACAGCAGTTAATAACAGGAGATTAGCGTGTGTAATATACAGCAGTTAGTGACAGGAGATTAGCGCGTGTAATATACAGGAGTTAGTGACAGGAGATTAGCGCGTGTAATATACAGCAGTTAGTGACAGGAGATTAGCGTGTGTAATATACAACAGTTAGTGACAGGAGATTAGCGCGGGTAATATACAGCAGTTCGTGACAGGAGATTATCGCTGTAATATACAGCAGTTAGTGACAGGAGATTAGCGCTGTAATATACAGCAGTTAATGACAGGAGATTAGCGCGTGTAATATACAGCAGTTAATGACAGGAGATTAGCGCATGTAATATACAGCAGTTAGTGACAGGAGATTAGCGCGTGTAATATACAGCAGTTAACGACAAGAGATTAGCGTGTGTAATATACAGTAGTTAGTGACAGGAGATTAGCGTGTGTAATATACAGCAGTTAGTGACAGGAGATTAGCGCGTGTAATATACAGCAGTTAGTGACAGGAGATTAGCGCGTGTAATATACAGCAGTTAGTGACAGGAGATTAGCGCGTGTAATATACAGCAGTTAGTGACAGGAGATTAGCGCGTGTAATTAACAGCAGTTAATGACAGGAGATTAGCGTGTGTAATATACAGCAGTTAATGACAGGAGATTAGCGCTGTAATATACAGCAGTTAGTGACAGGAGATTAGCGCGTGTAATATACAGCAGTTAGTGACAGGAGATTAGCGCGTGTAATTAACAGCAGTTAATGACAGGAGATTAGCGTGTGTAATATACAGCAGTTAATGACAGGAGATTAGCGCTGTAATATACAGCACTTAGTGACAGGAGATTAGCGCGTGTAATATACAGCAGTTAATGACATGAGACTAGCATGTGTAATATACAGCAGTTAGTGACAGGAGATTAGCGCTGTAATATACAGCAGTTAGTGACAGGAGATTAGCGCGTGTAATATACAGCACTTAGTGACAGGAGATTAGCGTGTGTAATATACAGCAGTTAATGAGAGGAGATTAGCGCTGTAATATACAGCAGTTAATGACAGGAGATTAGCGCGTGTAATATACAGCAGTTAATAACAGGAGACTAGCGCTGTAATATACAGCAGTTAGTGACAGGAGATTAGCGCGTGTAATATACAGCAGTTAGTGACAGGAGATTAGCGCGTGTAATATACAGCAGTTAGTGACAGGAGATTAGCGCGTGTAATATACAGCAGTTAATAACAGGAGATTAGCGCTGTAATATACAGCAGTTAATGACAGGAGATTAGAACGTGTAATATACAGCAGTTAGTGACAGGAGATTAGCGCTGTAATATACAGCAGTTAATAACAGGAGATTAGCGCTGTAATATACAGCAGTTAGTGACAGGAGATTAGCACTGTAATATACAGTAGTTTAATGACAGGAGATTAGCGCGTGTAATATACAGTAATTTAATGACAGGAGATTAGCGCGTGTAATATACAGCACTTGATGATTGGAGATTAGCGCGTGTAATATACAGTAGATGATGTCTGGAGATTAGCGCGTGTAATATACAGCACTAGATGATTGGAGATTAGCGCGTGTAATATACAGCAGTTAATAACAGGAGATTAGCGCTGTAATATACAGTAGTTTAATGACAGGAGATTAGCGCGTGTAATATACAGTAATTTAATGACAGGAGATTAGCGCGTGTAATATACAGTAGATGATGTCTGGAGATTAGCGCGTGTAATATACAGCACTATATGATTGGAGATTAGCGCGTGTAATATACAGCACTTGATGATTGGAGATTAGCGCGTGTAATATACAGCACTAGATGATTGGAGATTAGCGCGTGTAATATACAGCACTAGATGATTGGAGATTAGCGCGTGTAATATACAGCACTTGATGATTGGAGATTAGCGCGTGTAATATACAGCACTAGATGATTGGAGATTAGCGCGTGTAATATACAGCACTAGATGATTGGAGATTAGCGCGTGTAATATACAGCACTTGATGATTGGAGATTAGCGCGTGTAATATACAGTAGATGATGTCTGGAGATTAGCGCGTGTAATATACAGCACTAGATGATTGGAGATTAGCGCGTGTAATATACAGTAGATGATGTCTGGAGATTAGCGCGTGTAATATACAGCACTAGATGATTGGAGATTAGCGCGTGTAATATACAGCACTTGATGATTGGAGATTAGCGCGTGTAATATACAGCACTAGATGATTGGAGATTAGCGCGTGTAATATACAGCACTAGATGATTGGAGATTAGCGCGTGTAATATTCAGCACTTGATGTCTGGAGATTAGCGCGTGTAATATACAGCACTAGATGATTGGAGATTAGCGCGTGTAATATACAGTACTAGATGATGTCTGGAGATTAGCGCGTGTAATATACAGTACTAGATGATGTCTGGAGATTAGCGCGTGTAATATACAGTACTAGATGATGTCTGGAGATTAGCGCGTGTAATATACAGCACTAGATGATTGGAGATTAGCGCGTGTAATATACAGTACTAGATGATGTCTGGAGATTAGCGCGTGTAATATACAGTACTAGATGATGTCTGGAGATTAGCGCGTGTAATATACAGCACTAGATGATTGGAGATTAGCGCGTGTAATATACAGTAGATGATGTCTGGAGATTAGCGCGTGTAATATACAGCACTAGATGATTGGAGATTAGCGCGTGTAATATACAGTAGATGATGTCTGGAGATTAGCGCGTGTAATATACAGCACTAGATGATTGGAGATTAGCGCGTGTAATATACAGTACTAGATGATGTCTGGAGATTAGCGCGTGTAATATACAGCACTAGATGATTGGAGATTAGCGCGTGTAATATACAGTAGATGATGTCTGGAGATTAGCGCGTGTAATATACAGTAGATGATGTCTGGAGATTAGCGCGTGTAATATACAGTACTAGATGATGTCTGGAGATTAGCGTGTGTAATATACAGTAGATGATGTCTGGAGATTAGCGCGTGTAATATACAGCACTAGATGATTGGAGATTAGCGCGTGTAATATACAGTACTAGATGATGTCTGGAGATTAGCGCGTGTAATATACAGCACTAGATGATTGGAGATTAGCGCGTGTAATATACAGTACTAGATGATGTCTGGAGATTAGCGCGTGTAATATACAGCACTAGATGTCTGGAGATTAGCGCGTGTAATATACAGTACTAGATGATGTCTGGAGATTAGCGCGTGTAATATACAGCACTAGATGTCTGGAGATTAGCGCGTGTAATATACAGTACTAGATGATGTCTGGAGATTAGCGCGTGTAATATACAGCACTAGATGATTGGAGATTAGCGCGTGTAATATACAGTACTAGATGATGTCTGGAGATTAGCGCGTGTAATATACAGCACTAGATGTCTGGAGATTAGCGCGTGTAATATACAGTACTAGATGATGTCTGGAGATTAGCGCGTGTAATATACAGCACTAGATGTCTGGAGATTAGCGCGTGTAATATACAGTACTAGATGATGTCTGGAGATTAGCGCGTGTAATATACAGCACTAGATGATTGGAGATTAGCGCGTGTAATATACAGCACTAGATGATGTCTGGAGATTAGCGCGTGTAATATACAGCACTAGATGATTGGAGATTAGCGCGTGTAATATACAGCACTAGATGATGTCTGGAGATTAGCGCGTGTAATATACAGTAGATGATGTCTGGAGATTAGCGCGTGTAATATACAGCACTAGATGATTGGAGATTAGCGCGTGTAATATACAGCACTTGATGATTGGAGATTAGCGCGTGTAATATACAGTAGATGATGTCTGGAGATTAGCGCGTGTAATATACAGCACTAGATGATTGGAGATTAGCGCGTGTAATATACAGTAGATGATGTCTGGAGATTAGCGCGTGTAATATACAGCACTAGATGATTGGAGATTAGCGCGTGTAATATACAGTAGATGATGTCTGGAGATTAGCGCGTGTAATATACAGTAGATGATGTCTGGAGATTAGCGCGTGTAATATACAGCACTAGATGATTGGAGATTAGCGCGTGTAATATACAGTAGATGATGTCTGGAGATTAGCGCGTGTAATATACAGTACAGCAGTACTGATTTGCAGCTGGACAAAGTTACTTCTCTGGAGTCAATTCGGTCATGGAAATTTGGGGCTATCAATAAATAGTTGCCGCCGGTACTCATCCCTCTCCTACTCTGCAGCGGGCGAGTTTAGTAGGCTGCGCTTACAGTGCCGGCGACGGTGACAGGGACGCAACGTCGCGGCAAAACAAATGCATTGCCGCCGTCGCGTGCGCTTATAGTAAGGACGGAGCGACGGATTGGTCGCGATCGCAGGAAGTCATCTCTCTTTGATTTTCCAGCGACCGTCGCCGGCGCTATAAGCGCAGCCTAAGGCAACACTTTGCTGCGACCCTCTTCAGACTTTGCTCACTTTAAGGGCTTCAGTCTATATTTTCCAAAGCCGCCGTTCGCTCTCATTCCGACGCCCGACGCGGTCACTACGGGGAATATAGACTTATCCCATACATTCTGCAGGTTTGGGTTAATGACGGCGAATGAAGTTACTCAGCACCACTATACCATTGTTGTTGGCAGGGAGGTGGAGGCGGGAAGGTTTTCCCTTCGTCCTGAGATTCCGCGATTGATTGGCGCTCATATTATTGGGATTTTCCGTTTGCAGCGCGGGTACGGGAGACGCGGCTTTGGCCGGCGCTTTCAGAAAACAAATTAATATTATTATTACCGAAGAAGCTAAAGCTTTATGATATCATCTTGTTAGTTCATTTTAATTATGGCAACGCCTGGCGTGCTGAGTGCGCAGAGAATCTCGCCGCGGACCCTCAGGTGTTTTGATCGCTGCAGTTCTCGGTGAGTTTTTATAAGATCCCACTCCATGATTCGCCTGTTTGTCGGCATTAATTATTTTCCGTGCTCTCTCTCTGAAGATAATACGTTTCAACATTAATTGTCTTATTAGCAGATATAAAGGCAGCCTGGCAGGGTTACGTTACCTGCGTTTTATATATCGGGAACTTGGCTAATTACTTATCACTGTGGGGATCGTATTGATGCACGTATTAAAGGGGGGGGGGGGGAATAATAAAAAATAATAAAAATGGCAGCTATGACGCTGCTTTAACCCCTTCACCGAATGGCCCAGATACATCAGGCAGTGGTGAGGAAAAACTGAATATGTTATCTCCAAAAAGTAGTCCATTTTTGGCCACCTTGCATGCGAGTTTTCCTTTCCACGGCCGGTGTATCTGGGCCAGCGAGAGACAGCGTTTTATAATACTCCTCACACAAAGGCCACGCTTATAGTCCTGGCGACGGCGGCGTGACGTCATCCGCCGCCGTTGTTGCAGCGATTTTTACTTATAGTGTTAGAGGGAAGGGACGGCGAGCGGGGGCGTGGCCGTGAGCAGTTCGCCCTCATTGGCTGAACCTCTCACGTGCCCGCTGACGTCACGCTGCGGCCGCCGAAGAATCAATTGTCATTGACTTCCAGCGATTGGGACCAATCCATCGCGCCGTCGCGTCGTTCCTACTATACGCGCCCGCGACGGATTCGATACACTTGTTTTGACTCGCCGTTGCGTCGCCGGGACTATAAGCGCGGCATAAAAGACGCAATGATGGTACATGTTTGTCAGGAGAGTTGACCACATCTATGTAACAAGCCTTAAAAAAAATAGCACTTTTGCCGTAAATCGCGCTCCACAATACTTGCGGCAGGCAGCGCCTCTGTAGTAATCGGGTTTGCGCCACTTTCTCGTATCTCTGCGACGAGATGAAGATTTATGAAGCGCGTGGGAGGAGTTGGGAGTTCGCGGTTATATTTGGATGTTGGCGCGGGTCTATGTATTGAGAAATATGCGGCTTTGTTGTTTTTCTTGAAGGTTTTCTGCGTTTGTTTTTCTTTGCACCGAATACGTGGCGTGAGTCGCGCTTTGAGTATTAGTGCAGCGGTATGTATTGTCAGGGAAATGGCACAATATAATTACTGCGATTCACATAAAAAAAAAAGAAGAAGCTAATTTTGTAGACGCAAATTTGCCAGAGTAGACACACTTGGAAATCCGCCGAGCACCGCGTTTTTAGCAGTACTCCCAGAGATAATCGAGCCGTCACTAAATGTCTGATGGAAGAATAGATGCAGAACGGCCCTGCTCTCTTGTATCATTCTGTTTATTTAGAACGTTATTCTGTACTACAAACGCACGCTGAAATAACAGACAAACCCTTTCTGTTTCTGCTTCGGTGAACAGCACAAGTTTTTCAGTAGATCTGTCTGAAACACCCTCCGCGTCCCGCAGAACGCAGAGCGCAAGGAGCGGGGGCGAAAAACGGACACAGCAAGGGGTTTGCAAATGTCAGTTTGGCAGCATGACTTGGGGTGGGACGCAGACGGGGTTTCAAATGTTTATGTAACCTTTCATTTCTTCAATATTTAAACGGAAGTCCTCTTTGCAATCGCCAAATACATTCATTCCTAAAGCGAATGTTTTACACTTGTTTTATTTCAGGCCGTTTTGGTCGGTACCCCCCCCCCCCCCCATCCCTGTGTAAGAAACAAGTGAATGGGGGTCGTAGGGTTTGCACTTTGCACATGCAAGGTCTGGTGGGCAACTCCAGTCCCCAAGGCCCATCAACAGGTCAGGTTTTCAGGGTATTTTGCTCCAGCACAAGTGGCTCTTTCTTCGACTGAGCCACGGATTAAGTCACCTGTGCTGAAGCAGGGATATCCTGACATCCTGGCCCTTGGGGACTGGAGTTGCCCTCCCCTGATCTGCAGATGCAAAAAGAAAAGAAAGTGCAGAACAAAATGTGCATTGGTATAAAGGGGTGAGATTTGCCCGTACATATAGATAATGAAGTAAGAGCAGCGCGGCATAATAACCAATCTCCAGGCAGCACAGCGGTGCCCACTCATCTGCTGCCCGATATCCAAGGACACCCTGGTAACCGCCCTCTCAGGGTCACACCCGCAGGCAGGTGCAGCCTGTAGAAATGGAAACAAAAAGAAAACAGCGCACAACGCCAAATAGTGAAGCAAGTAATAAAAATGTATTACAATATTGAAGGGGTATAAAATCTGCGTACATCAAATAGAAAAATCATAAGCATTTAGTGTATATCACACTCAGTTACCACTCCATGGTTGTAGACAGGGGGATCTGGTACTCAGCTTTCTCTGCAGGAGCCTCTGTGTTGGTTGTGGGGCATAAGATCCCTCATACACTCCTCATCTAGCAGGACGCTGCTTTCAAGGGGGTTCCTTAACAGCAGCCTGGCTTCACTGCAAGTTCAGGCACTCAGTGGGACCGCGTCTCGAACGGCGATCTGCCTCCTCCAGGGGATTCTCCCCTACAGTCCCTCGTTTCTCCTATGAGGATTTCACCGTTTTTTCCAGTCACTGCAGTGGCAGGGCAGTTCGAGCCGATGTAGAGGCTCAGCAAACACTTCCGCAATTGCAGGCGCCTGCACAGCGTGCCACGATGCCGCTCCGTCACGTGATGTAGCGGAGTGACGTCACAGTTCCCGTGGCAATGGTGAAGCAATGGGGAGGAGCAGGAAAAAGTCCCTTAGAGTCTCTTTAGCGGCGCAAAAACCGCTCAGTCAGCACAGTAGCACCAAATAATAATGAAATTAATGCAGATCCAGGGGATAATAAAAAGCAATGAAATAGCATGGGTTAACACATCCAACGCGTTTCGTAGATCTAACTACTTCTTCAGGGAATAATTTTGGCCATTACCCAGAGGTCTTAAATACCTCTCAGAGATGTCTCATTGGTCAGACTATTAAAGTTCAACCAATCATCTGAGCTATGGTCAAAGTAATGGGGAAGATATAGTTTTACTTTTATTGACAAAATCTAAAAACACAAATACACAGTTAACTAACCTATAATCTAACCTAACATCAATATAACATAAATATATAAAAACCATGCTGGAATAAAAAGAAACACATGTTTAGTATATCTAAAGTTATTAAAATAGACATCTTATAATCCTTTAAATCTGCAGATGCAAAAAGAAAAGAAAGTGCAGAACAAAATGTGCATTGGTATAAAGGGGTGAGATTTGCCCGTACATATAGATAATGAAGTAAGAGCAGCGCGGCATAATAACCAATCTCCAGGCAGCACAGCGGTGCTCACTCATCTGCTGCCCGATATCCAAGGACACCCTGGTAACCGTCCTCTCAGGGTCACACCCGCAGGCAGGTGCAGCCTGTATCCTCCGCGTCTCCGCTGTGCCGAGATCAGCACAGCAAGTTCGTCCGCCGCCAAAAACACCCGCTGCATCCTCCTCAGAGCCGCTGGCGTCTTCTCTTTTCCCGTTCCAAGACGCCGTGCAGGGCGGCCGTCTGCGCGGGGGAGGAGGGGGAATTCCTCTCAGCTCATTGCTCCGTGACGGAGATGATCCTCACGCGTCACACGCCTCATCAGTTACGGCCCCGGCCTCAGGAAACGCAGCGTGCGGCAGGGGAAGAACCACAGCTGCAGTGTTGCGGATACCACGCAACAGAGATGCAGCGTCTGAGCCGCTAAGGGCTGTATGAGCGTCCAGGAAGTCCAGGATATAGTTCAAAAATGCTCAATAATAGCACAGAGCAAATAAAAGCTTATGTTAGCAGTTGCTAATATAGATCCAACGCGTTTCGTGACACTAGGTCACTTCGTCACCCCTGATCTAGCTCAACACCTAAGGAAAGAAGTTAGAGGAACCAGAGCCCCCCCCCCCCACCCCATGTTTTAGTATATCATGTTCATGTAAAAAACGCTTTAAACAGTTATTTAAAATTACTTACGCCCAGATCCACAAAAAGGTGCTAAGCTTCAGGACACTGAGCTCTAGGGGACGGCTTCTCCAAAAATACTGGGCACAATGGTGAAAGATACGAAGCGCTCGAGAGAGACACACACACACCCTCTCTCATCTTTCTCCGCTCCATGCTGTTTCCTGCTCTCCTTGGCCCCACCCTCAGGCTCCTGACACCTCCTCCTGATTGGCTGCTGCTGGGTAATGCAGCCAATCAGGATGGAGGAAGCTGCCCAGCCCCCTAGCAACAGCAGCCCTGCTCTCTCCCTGCTCAGCCAAATCCTGCGGCCCCCCAATCCGGTCAGGTCACTACGTCCAGAGAGGTAATCCCGGACACATTCATGTCCAGAATACCGGACACATACATGTCCAGAGAGGTAATACCAGGTGAACACATGTCCAGAAAGGTAATACCGGACACATACATGTCCAGAGAGGTAATACCGGACACATACATGTCCAGAGAGGTAATACCGGACACATACATGTCCAGAAAGGTAATACCGGACACATACATGTCCAGAGAGGTAATACCGGACACATACATGTCCAGAGAGGTAATACCGGACACATACATGTCCAGAGAGGTAATACCGGACACATACATGTCCAGAAAGGTAATACCGGACACATACATGTCCAGAAAGGTAATACCGGACACATACATGTCCAGAGAGGTAATACCGGACACATACATGTCCAGAGAGGTAATTCCGGACACATACATGTCCAGTATTACCTCTCATTTAGTACTGTACAGAGCGTCCAAATACAGGACAGTCAGTTTCATTTTTGGACATGGCAACCCTACTCAGCTCCCATTGATATGAATGTTATCACACGTTATTCATATGAAAGGGAGTTAAAGCAGGCTAATACTTAGCACCGCTAATGGATCTGGGCCTTAGAGCGGTTATTGGAATTAATTAATATTTTTCACCCGTAGACACAAAACTGCGTGATTTTCTGCCTTAAACCCCATGATTTATATATGGTGTTAGTTAATTGTTAATAAACTCTGTAGCATTGAGCACAGACTTCCCTGATGGTGTCAGATATTAAACGCGTTGTCCCCTGTCATTATATATGATATATTATATATATATTTATATACACACTGTATATGATAGGAACTGCGCTGCTGCAGAGCTTGGCTGGAAATACTCAGGAATAAACTCACAGACAGATATCCAGTTAGGGTGACAAGCATGAAATTGAAGAATTGCCCCAATGTTATTACTACCTGAAAAAATTGAATTCAACAGAAATAATCTCACAATAAAGAAATTGCAAAAAATACAGCGCAGCGACACTTCCCAAAATTGTGATCTGCTCAGTTTAAACTGCAATATACGCGTCGGGGTGTAATACACGGAATCACCCATTGCTTTGAACGAGAATGTCAGTCTGTATAAAAAAATTATATATATATATATATATATATATAAACAAACATCACAGCTTGCACTCAATGTACTGGTTCATATAGACAGGTGCTAGTCTCAAATAATAGAAATACAACATTACCATTCTCTCGTCCGGTAAAGAAAGACTGCACTCGGTTCAGTAATCAGGAAAATCTGTATTGGGCATCTGAATAGAAAAGATAAATCCCCCAATCCGACGTTTCGGTCCTGGAATAGGACCTTTCTCAAGGGGGTGCTATATATATTATATAATATATATATATATATATATATATATATATATATATATATATATATATATATAATCAGCTTTGCATCTGATTCCCATGCTGTGCTTTAAAGCTGTGTTAACACCGAGCATTGGCTTATATGGGCTCCATGTAACAATGGTTTTTCAGACAAAAGGTGACACGTTGTGTGCGCATTTGCATGTCATTTCCCAGAATCCCTTGCTGCAGTGGAAGCACTGTATGCTGGGGATAATGGTGAAAGGCGGGGTTGCAGATCTGCCTAAGACATGTGAATGTGCTCACAAGTGATCTTTTTATTTGCTATATATATATATATTAAAAAAATATATTTTATTTATTTTTAGCAGTCTGGAATGCATTGTTAAATACAATATGCACGTTCCACCATCTATTTCTGTTGCGTCATTTGCAAATTATGACATCGATCTTATTATGTTCAGACTTCACAGTGAGGCAGAATATAAAGGTTGGGTCATTCATTGAACTGTGATAGTGCCAATTGGGGCATATAGGGGACTCCCCTATACACACACACAGACTCCACTATACACGCACACAGACTCCCCTATACACACACAGACTCCCCTATACACACACATACAGAATCCCCTATACACACACAAAGACTCCCCTATACACGCACACAGACTTCCCTATACACGCACACAGACTTCCCTATACACGCACACAGACTACCCTATACATGCACACAGACTCCCCTATACACGCACACAGACTTTCCTATACACGCACACAGACTTCCCTATACACGCACACCGACTTCCCTATATACGCACACAAACTTCCCTATACACGCACACAGACTTCCCTATACACGCACACAGACTCCCCTATACACGCACACAGACTCCCCTATACAAATACACGCACACAGACTTCTCTATACACGCACACAGACTTCCCTATACACGCACACAGACTTTCCTATACACGCACACAGACTCCCCTATACACGCACACAGACTTCCCTATACACGCACACAGACTCCCCTATATACGCACACAGACTCCCCTATACATGCACACAGACTCCCCTATACACGCACACAGACTCCCCTATACACGCACACAGACTCCCCTATACACGCACACAGACTCCCCTATACATGCACACAGACTCCCCTATACACGCACACAGACTCCCCTATACACGCACACAGACTCCCCTATACACGCACACAGACTCCCCTATACATGCACACAGACTCCCCTATACATGCACACAGACTCCCGTATATATGCACACAGACTTCCCTATACACGCACACAGACTCCCCTATACACGCACACAGACTTCCCTATACACGCACACAGACTCCCCTATACACGCACACACACACAGACTTCCCTATACACGCACTCAGACTTCACTATACACGCACACAGACTCCCCTATACACGCACACAGACTCCCCTATACACACACACACACAGACTTCCCTATACACGCGCACAGACTTCCCTATACACGCACACAGACTTCCCTATACACGCACACAGACTCCCCTATACACGCACACACACACACAGACTTCCCTATACACGCACACACACACACACACACACACACACACACACACACACACACACACACACACACACAGACTTCCCTATACATGCACACAGACTCCCCTATACACGCACACACACACACACACACACACAGACTTCCCTATACATGCACACAGACTCCCCTATACACGCACACACACACAGACTCCCCTATACATGCACACAGACTTCCCTATACACGCACACAGACTTCCCTATACATGCACACAGACTTCCCTATACACGCACACAGACTTCCCTATACACTCACACAGACTCCCCTATACACGCACACAGACTGCCCTATACACGCACACAGACTTCCCTATACACGCATCCAGACTCCTCTATACACGCACACAGACTTCCCTATACACGCACACAGACTCCCCTATACACGAACACAGACTCCCCTATACACGAACACAGACTTCCCTATACACGCACACAGACTTCCCTATACACGCACACAGACTTCCCTATACACGCACACAGACTTCCCTATACACGCACACAGACTTCCCTATACACGCACACAGACTGCCCTATACACGCACACAGACTCCCCTATACACGCACACAGACTCCCCTATACACGCACACAGACTCCCCTATACACGCACACAGACTCCCCTATACACGCACACAGACTCCCCTATACACGCACACAGACTTCCCTATACACGCACACAGACTTCCCTATACACGCACACAGACTCCCCTATACACGCACACAGACTCCCCTATACACGCACACAGACTCCCCTATACACGCACACACACACACACACACACAGACTTCCCTATACACGCACACAGACTTCCCTATACACGCACACAGACTCCCCTATACACGCACACATACTCCCCTATACACACACACACACACACACACACACACACACACACACACACACACACACACACACACTTCCCTATACACGCACACAGACTTCCCTATACACGCACACAGACTTCCCTATACACGCACACAGACTCCCCTATACACGCACACAGACTCCCCTATACACGCACACAGACTCCCCTATACACGCACACAGACTCCCCTATACACGCACACAGACTTCCCTATACACGCACACAGACTTCCCTATACACGCACACAGACTCCCCTATACACGCACACAGACTTCCCTATACACGCACACAGACTCCCCTATACACGCACACACACACACACACACACAGACTCCCCTATACACGCACACAGACTCCCCTATACACGCACACAGACTCCCCTATACGCGCACACAGACTCCCCTATACGCGCACACAGACTCCCCTATACGCGCGCACAGACTCCCCTATACGTGCACACAGACTCCCCTATACGCGCACACAGACTCCCCTATACGCGCACACAGACTCCCCTATACACGCACACAGACTTCCCTATACACGCACACAGACTTCCCTATACACGCACACAGACTCCCCTATACACACACACACACAGACTCCCCTATACACACACACACACAGACTCCCCTATACACGCACACAGACTTCCCTATACACACACACACACACACACACACACACACACACACACACACACACACACACACACACACACACACACACACACACACACACACACACAGACTCCCCTATACACACACACACAGACTCCCCTATACACGCACACAGACTCCCCTATACACGCACACAGACTCCCCTATACACGCACACAGACTCCCCTATACACGCACACAGACTCCCCTATACACGCACACAGACTTCCCTATACGCGCACACAGACTTCCCTATACACGCACACAGACTCCCCTATACACGCACACAGACTTCCCTATACACGCACACAGACTCCCCTATACACGCACACAGACTTCCCTATACACGCACACAGACTCCCCTATACACGCACACAGACTCCCCTATACACGCACACAGACTCCCCTATACACGCACACAGACTCCCCTAGACACACATAGTTTTTTCTTTCTTTTTTTATAATAAATGTGTGTAATGCAGGGGCGGCCAACTCCAGTCCTAAGGGCCACCAACAGGTCACGTTTTCAGGATATCCCTGCTTCAGCACATGTGGTGTAGTCTTCGACTGAGCCATTGATTGAGCCACCTGTGCTGAAGCAGAGATATCCTGAAAACCTGACCTGTTGGTGGCCCTTGATGACTGGAGTTGGCCGCCCCTGGTATAGTGCATGTAATTGGCTGTGCTTTGTATGATGTGTTGAGCTTACCGTAGATTTTTGGGTAGGGGCGCACCGTTACACCAAATCTGAACATTTTCCAAGTTTGTTGCAGTGTCAGATAATATATTTCCGCCGGGGGTTTCACATGATTTATTAACAGAGGCAGAATGTAAACAAAATAGGCAGGAACCCTCTGTGTCCCGATATTATAGACCTGGTTAGTGACCCGGTGATAAATATGCACCGATATTTGCCATTCTTCTAATGGACAGGCACTTGGAATGCAATGAACCTTATCTCCAACCTTCTAAACGGACAATGTAACCTTTCAAATAATAGGTTACATTATTGCAATGTTGGGAATCATTTGTTTTAACAAACACACACACTCCCTGCAAGCTGAGAAGCCAATGTGTGTGTGTGTGTGTGTGTGTGTGTGTGTGTGTATATATATAAATATACACACACACACACACACACACTCCCTGCAAGCTGAGAAGCCAATGTGTGTGTGTGTGTGTGTGTGTGTGTGTGTGTGTGTATATATATAAATATACACACACACACACACACACTCCCTGCAAGCTGAGAAGCCAATGTGTGTGTGTGTGTGTGTGTGTGTGTATATAAATATACACACACACACACACACACACACACACTCCCTGCAAGCTGAGAAGCCAATGTGTGTGTTTGTGTGTGTGTGTGTGTGTGTATATATATAAATATACACACACACACACTCCCTGCAAGCTGAGAACCCACTGTGTGTGTGTGTGTGTATATATATTCATACACACACACACACACACACACACACACACACACACACACACACACACACACACACACACACACACACACACACAGTGGGTTCTCAGCGTGCAGGGAGTGTGTGTGTGTTTGTTAAAACAAATGATATATATATATACACACACACTCTCTGCAAGCTCAGAACCCAAACCCACCATATATATTTGTGCCAAAAGAAGTGCTGCTGGGATTGTGACCTCGTGTATATATAAAAAGACAGACCCGATGCTACATCCGATGTGTCACATACTCATCTCTTAAGTGAGGGTCTTTAGTTAAATTCTTAAAGCTACTTCCAAACCAGGCCATGCAATCCCCTCGTAACACTACCTGCAGGCGTTCTCTCCCCCGCTCTGACGGAGGAAGGGGTCTTTGTAGACTGGTTATTCACAGGTGCGTCACACGACCGGCCATTTAAACAGGGGTTTTAACAAACATCGCTTTTATACCACATATTGCATTATATCTTTTTTTTTTAACCATTATATTGTGAATATATATGTAACATACCTCACAGCTTGGAAACACCTCCAACCCTTTCATCTTCTGTTACCATTGTTCTGGTAGCCAATGGGTTAATACATTTGGTGTTGCGGGAATTGTCCCGGGTTGGATAGCTCTCTTTTATAGTTCCAAGTGCCCCTTATGGCTAATAATCCTTTGCTTGGGTCATGTGCAAAAACCAATACTGATATATTACACTCTTGTCTCAGAGCCCAAAAATAATAGTTGACACGATCCAGAATGTGCTTTAATGAAAGCCGCGGCAAGGCTACGGAATGAGATGACTAAACCCCCCTCCACGAAGCCCCTGGGAGTGAAGGTGCTGTGCTAACATTGTCATACAGTACAGCAATTCCTCGCAATTACTTTTTTTTAATTAAAAGTTGCATCGGATTCGGCTGAGGGCGGCGGGTGCGGAGGGTTCACCGGCAGCGGATATTACACGGCAGATGGAAGACACGTTCTCACCTGGATCCCTCCTAATATATCCAACTCGATAACAATTAGTAGCTGCATGGAGCAGGCTTCCGGAAGAAGTGCAGCAGTAGGAACAATGACACCTACTGCCACGTACCTATCTCATTAAGGGTTCTTGCCATCCAAAAAGTCTTGGGATTATTAGGCTCGCCAGCGTATGAAGGGGGTAACAGATCAATGAACCAACCGTTATCATTTTAGGAACAAATATAGTGTACACAGTCCAAAATGCTTAGTATAATCTCCATGTATGTATGTATATATATATATCAAATATTCCTGTATGCTCATTCACATGTCTTGGGCAGGTCTGCAACCCCGCCTTTCACCATTATCACCCAGCACACAACACTTCCACTGCAGCAAGGGATTCTGGGAAATGACATGCAAATGGGCACACAGTGTCACCATTTGCTTCAAAGCCATTTTTAACATGGTTCCCTATAGGCTTAAGCTTGCTGCATGGTCACAGCTTTGAGCACAGCCAGGGTTAAGATGCATAGCCAGAAAACCCACCCACAGACAGCTGTTTCGACCTTAATGGGTCTCCTCAGTGTGGGGTTGGTTAACTGGCTATGCAATGAAGCGAAAGGATGGGGTTTACCATACTGAGTTAAGTTATGGTGAGTAAAAAAAGTGACAAAAACCCTCCACAGCAAAGCATATAGCAAATATTCCTGTATGCTCATTTGCATGTCTTAGGCAGGTCTTCAACCCCGCCTTTCACCATTATCACCCAGCACACAGCACTTCCACTGCAGCAAGGGATTCTGGGAAATGACATGCAAATGGACACACAGTGTCACCTTTTGCTTCAAAACCATTTTTAACATGGTTCCCTGTAGGCATATATATATATATGTCCTTGTTATTTATTGTCCTCTCTACATTATGAGATCTATTTAATATTTCTTTTATAATTTAGTGTTTTCATGAGCAAAAATAAATATATATAATATAATATATATATATATATACACAACTACTGGAGTTCGGGCTATTTGTTATAATAGGTAAGTCATTGCAACTAACAATTCCAGTTTTTAGCCATTAGCTAAAAGGATCCTGACTTTGGGACTCCTGGAAACTGTAATCAGAGCCAACGGGCGATCTATTGACGTTTTTTCAAGCGATAAGAAATAAACATTTGGGGAGGGCGGAAAAAATAAGAAACGAGGGGGGAAGGGATTGGGGGGGGGGGGATACAGTCCAGAAAACTCATACAATTGATCATGAATAAATTATACAATGACGCAGTTATAGGGGTACCATCGAAAGCGTGACGGCGCTGTACAGTACTGATTTATTTTTAGTTTAGGTTTATTATTACAAAGAGATTTACAGGCTAAAGGGATACTCGTCTCTGGCCGAACCATCAGCTTTTTTGGGGGCGTTGGTTATCAGGATGATTTGATAGCATGATTGAGAGAGAGGTTAGGCTTGGGACACTTGAATGTTGGATCCAGTCCCATAGCTTTAGAGTATGTGCTATTGTCGAGAGTCGACTCAGCTTGAGTTCTTGTTTTTGGGGGTAGCCAAATCAGCTTGTCGAGATCTACAGGATAGACCAGAGAGAACTCCAGGGCCACCCATCGCCTAAATTCTGGATTAGAGTGCTACTGGACCAGTTGACTTGAGTGAGCTGCCTTATACTGTAGTAGGATAGCAACCAAGGTAGAGCAAGACCTACAGCTTTATTGGGGAATCGCTGAGCTCCTATGTAATGATTCCTCTGCACTTTAAAGGAGGAGGGCATACTATATTGTTAAGTTTAGGGTATGCGACGTACGATTTGCCTACTGATCCTCTTGTTTTTCCATATAAATGTGGTGATTAGGGATTGGAGGTCCAGGATATCCTTAGTTAAGCACAAGAAAAAGTGACCAAGGTCACAAACGTCCCCTTAATACGCACTCATGGGGAAATCACAAGTATATCATCAAAAGGATAACGTATCCACAGAGAGAACAGAGTATCCAACTCAAGCAAACGCCTACAGTAAATAATGGGGGCAAGACGTCTAAACTGTTAAAAACTCCCCCACCCCTAAAGAAGTGTGATACGTCACGTGAAACGTACGTCGGGGCGTGGTTACGTCGTGGTGTCCACGAGTGGGACGGTGTATGGAGGATAGTAGCGCTCGGGCTTCATACGGTTGTATACTGGTCTTCTTTATGCATTGGCAAACATTTTGACTGTTTACTAGGGTTTTCATTTTTTACACGAGTACTCACGGAAGATATGATCTAACTTTATTATGTATTTTATGATGTATTAGCACATCGCTATATGCCGATATATTCACTGTGGTAGCATTTAATACGTCACGTATTTGCTTCCTTTATTTCGTGGTATACAACCTATGTTGCACCAGGCTCTACACCAGCCGATTCGGGTCATTTAGTAGTCATGAAAACAAAAAGAAAGCGCAAAAAGGAAAAAACACAATTAATAAAGATAATAACCTTTATAGTAACCTTAAAAATGACATGCTACAAAACATTACATAAAATAAGGGTTCACATGAACCCTCACACTCACACTCACACACTCTCACACTCGCACTCGCAGGGTACTACCCTGAATCAAAGCCCATAGGTCTAATGATGTTAAAAAAGTCCTGGGATATGGTCAGATGTTACCACAGCTTACATTGAGTGTAAACAGGGACCGCACTTCATGAGAGGGTGAGAGGGTGTGAGAGTGTGTGCGTGTGTGCGTGTGTGCGTGTGTGCGTGTGTGCGTGAGAGTGTGAGAGTGTGGGTTCATGTGAACCCTTATTTTATGTAATGTTTTGTAGCATGTCATTTTTAAGGTTACTATAAAGGTTATTATCTTTATTAATTGTGTTTTTTCCTTTTTTGCGCTTTCTTTTTGTTTTCATGTTTCGTATCCACCCCGCTGATCACGGGAGCGTGAGAGCTGCAGAGGGAGAGCACCTATTGTGAATCCAGGGGATCTTTTGAGACTGCGCGCATCTTTACTCATTTAGTAGTTATACCTAAGGGACGTGCACCTGCTTGCATACTTGCCTGCATTTGTTTGGCACGCATGTGTGTTCACATATTATTTCTGTATACTGTACTTTGTTTATCCTACTACTATTTATCCTCCTTATCCTACTACTATTTACCCTCCTTATCCTACTACTATTTACCCTCCATCACTCGTTCCCAACCTGGGGAATTAATTTTTATTTCTTTTTTATATTCACTATTGCATACTTAATAACTTGTTTCGGCGATGTTATTGACTACTATTAAAAGTTTATTGTTTTTGTTTTTAACAGTTTAGACGTCTTGCCACCATTATTTACTATAGGTGTATAGTATTATTTACTATAGGCGTACTATAGGCGCTTGAGTTGGATACTCTAGTTCTTCTCTCTGTGGATACTTTATCCTTTTGGTGATATACTTGTGATGTCACCATAAGTGCGTGTTAAAGGGACTTTTGTGGCCTTGGTCACTTTTTCTTGTGCTTAAAACGACATATTTCCCTATTCACCTGGTTTTTACGCATATTGATACATGGGTTTGAGCGATATTTTCGCCATCAGTGACTGTATCTTTAGTTATGATAGGGATGGGCAGGGTTTGGAAGAGGTATCGTATACGAAGTAACCAATTCATCTTTATACAGGGATTTTTGCCAATCCATGAAATGTTATAGCCGGACCATGCCCCAATGATATATATATAGCAGGATCTGTGTTGGCGTTCGAAACATGTTTAGTTCCCGCTTCCACGTCCGGATACAGGGTTCTGACGTCAGCTGGACGGGTACCTATGGTGGCCGCTTGCGGTCAAATGAAGAGCAACGCGTTTCGCCTTTTACTAGGCTTTGTCAGGCTCAAGAAAAGACATTAGTGCTTTGACTGGGGCATTTTACCCATTGAGCACTGAGCTTGGTAAAACAGCAATTGCTATTAATATTCTGGATGCGTTTCCACTGTGTCACTTATTATACTAAATGTAGATTTCCTGAGAAGGAAACTTATATTTCATTGCCCACCCTGTGTTTTGTTTGCCAACTTGGGTAGAGAGATAAAAGTTCAGCCCTGCCCTAGTGTCAGGTGGTTTCTTTAGAGTGGAAGCTAGGCCGTCTCCCTTGTGTACTTTGGAAAGGTCAGTGATTTTTGTCTGCAGAAGTTTAATTTTGTCTGTTCTTTCTCTCTTTCGACCTGCAGAGATACCGATCAGTCTTCCCCTCATTGTGGCCTTATGAGCCTCCCAGAATATGGAGGAAGGGGTACCCTACCCTCGTTTGCATGGAAAATAAGGGCAGTTCCTCTTCTAATGCTGACCTAATCTCTGGGATCTTCAGCGTGGATTCATTTAGTCTCCATTGTGCACTTTGTGGTCTCATATTGAGGTGGGAACATCTCAACTCCACTGGACTCTCCACTGGACTCGTTTGGAGCGTATATATATTTGCTATTGTAAGGTCTTAACCATAGAGGGGACCCACTAGTATCAGGAATCTGCCATCGTTGTCTGTTTTGGTCAGGTCGGGCTTACAGTCGGTTGTTTGGTAGAATTGTTACACCTCCTGTTTAAATTTGAGCTGAGGAATGAAAGACTTGTCTGTATTGTTTATCAAAAAAAAGTCGGGAGTCTTGACTTTTTAAATTGCATCTCTTGTAGTAAGAGCACGTCACCCTTCAAACTCTTGTAATCAGTTAAAGCCATGCGTCTCTTACAAGGATTATTAAAACCCTTGACATTAGGGGAACTGACTATTGGGGACCTTGAAGAGGAAGGCGGTTTGAGCATGTTACCAGGCGAGGTCTCTCAATGGTAAGCTTTGCCAGATGGCGTATCGTGAAATATGATTGGACTGACTCTACAGTATGTGTATCCCGTGAGCGTGGGGAAGGGAGGGTGTGGGAAAGGAAAAAGGAGCTTCTTAGGGGAATATGTATCCCAAGGCTCGATGCCCTTGGAAAAATGGGGGCATGATGGAACCAAGGGACAAGGTTGGTCTCACACACAAGAGTACCAGCCCTACGGGAGCGTATTGCGGTTATCAGGGGCCAACAGGGTGTGCAGGTCGGCTTCCCAGACTGTTGCCTAAACATCTAACCTCTTTAAACGGATAAATAAACCATAGCAATTTCGCAGCTTTTGTTTTTTTAAAGTCGCCTAATAAAGGCAGTTTGTATAAATCCCCAACAACTTCATTTACCACATAAAGCTACGAAGTGACGTATCACATTATTTCAGAACAACGTGGCAGCTTCGCCACACTCCCTGTTCCCAATCTCCTATCCTGCTGCGGGATATGGCGGGTCGGTTATTTGGGTTGAATTTTATAGCTATTAGGGCGCACATTTCTCTGTGCTTGCCAGGTATCCAGATGCAAGGCGGGTACCAGCAGGAGTGACCTGGACATAGGTGTGCCAATTTTCGTGTGTGTGTGTGTGTTTTTTTTTAAGGTGTATAACTATAAAGGCGCTTGAAAATAACAAACCAGTCCCACATATTCTGTGCCAATAGCGTTATTCCCAAACATGTGTGGGGGCTGGCGAGCTACATGATAAGCCCCACAGTAGACACCAGTTTTCCCCTTCGACCCCAACCACCTTGGACGGGTAAGGAGAAGGTCTCAGAGTCCTTGTCAACAGCAGCCCCGATGAGCGCCTCGATCTCCGAGACCGGAGCCTCCTGCACACCAGGGATGCGGCAGGATAGGGAAGATGGGAGGCTCAACCGGTCCATCGGGACAGGGGTCCCGTAGGGGACATTGGGCACAGGGGGAACATGTTCATAATGAACTACGTTGAAGGTAGCCTTGCCTGGACCTCGCCAAAATGGTAGCATCAGTCCTTATCGATCGGCAAAGATTCGGCTCGGGGGTTCACTAAATGGCTGTCAGTGCAGCAGAAGGGGACCAAAGATGCAAAGTTCTGTGGGGAAGATCATGTGACCAGTCCGTCACTAGATACAAGTGGTGCACTGCTAGAGAGAGGGCAGAGCCTGTTTCATAAGGGGAAGGGGAAGTGACTTTGTAAATGGTTGCTATAGAAACAAAAAAGGCTTGTTACATTATAATACATTAAAAATGGAATTCAGAGTTGTTTTCTAAAAAAAAAATGCTTCAAGTATTTTTTCATAGTACAGAACTGATTAATTTAAAAAAATACATGTAGGATTTTGCCGGGTCTGCAGCTTTAATTATTAGTCAGAGCTTGCTTTAAAGTCCCGGACACAGCAGAGCTCACACACTACCCCGCCATTCACAGCAGATTCCGCGCGTGCGCGCAATCTTAGCTATTCTAATGTCCTTTCTTATCAGATTACAATTAAAAAAGTAGATCTCTGGTTGTCAATGTGAAGCAGGGTCTTATATCGGCTAATCCATTTTTAACATTTAAGAGATTTAATGGCAGTGGTATTTTACAATAAAAATATTTTTAACTAATCTCTTTTGCGATAAGACTGTTTGTGAGCTGTTGCATATACAGATAAATTGCTGATACATTTATTTCTCCTTTTGTCTCTTTGTTATCTTACCCAAGAGATAATGGGACAGAACATTAATTAATTAACAGCTATGATCACAAATACTGTATGTGGGACCAAAGAGAAGACAAACGGGTTGAACTGGATGTTTCTTAGGAAGTCAATTACATTGACAAGTTGTCAAACTTTTGTCTCCCCAAAATTGAGGTGAAACTCTAATTTTGGGCCCCGGGAAATCTGTTGGCACCCCTGCATTTGTAATCTGTAACAGTTGGGACCTGGGGAAGGAAGCCCTATATTGCATGACACATTGTATGTGTGTGACCTGGGGAAGGAAGCACTATATTGCATGACACATTGTATGTGTGTGACCTGGGGAAGGAAGCACTATATTGCATGACACATTGTATGTGTGACCTGGGGAAGGAAGCACTATATTGCATGACACATTGTATGCGTGTGACCTGGGGAAGGAAGCACTATATTGCATGACACCTTGTATGTGTGTGACCTGGGGAAGGAAGCACTATATTGCATGACACCTTGTATGTGTGTGACCTGGGGAAGGAAGCACTATATTGCATGACACATTGTATGTGTGTGACCTGGGGAAGGAAGCACTATATTGCATGACACATTGTATGCGTGTGACCTGGGGAAGGAAGCACTATATTGCATGACACCTTGTATGCGTGTGACCTGGGGAAGGAAGCACTATATTGCATGACACCTTGTATGTGTGTGACCTGGGGAAGGAAGCACTATATTGCATGACACATTGTATGTGTGTGACCTGGGGAAGGAAGCACTATATTGCATGACACATTGTATGTGTGTGACCTGGGGAAGGAAGCACTATATTGCATGACACCTTGTATGTGTGTGACCTGGGGAAGGAAGCACTATATTGCATGACACCTTGTATGTGTGTGACCTGGGGAAGGAAGCACTATATTGCATGACACATTGTATGTGTGTGACCTGGGGAAGGAAGCACTATATTGCATGACACATTGTATGTGTGTGACCTGGGGAAGGAAGCACTATATTGCATGACACCTTGTATGTGTGTGACCTGGGGAAGGAAGCACTATATTGCATGACACATTGTATGTGTGTGACCTGGGGAAGGAAGCACTATATTGCATGACACATTGTATGCGTGTGACCTGGGGAAGGAAGCACTATATTGCATGACACATTGTTTGTGTGTGACCTGGGGAAGGAAGCACTATATTGCATGACACATTGTATGTGTGTGACCTGGGGAAGGAAGCACTATATTGCATGACACATTGTATGTGTGTGACCTGGGGAAGGAAGCACTATATTGCATGACACATTGTATGTGTGTGACCTGGGGAAGGAAGCACTATATTGCATGACACATTGTATGTGTGTGACCTGGGGAAGGAAGCACTATATTGCATGACACATTGTATGCGTGTGACCTGGGGAAGGAAGCACTATATTGCATGACACATTGTATGCGTGTGACCTGGGGAAGGAAGCACTATATTGCATGACACATTGTATGTGTGTGACCTGGGGAAGGAAGCACTATATTGCATGACACATTGTATGTGTGTGACCTGGGGAAGGAAGCACTATATTGCATGACACCTTGTATGTGTGTGACCTGGGGAAGGAAGCACTATATTGCATGACACATTGTATGTGTGTGACCTGGGGAAGGAAGCACTATATTGCATGACACATTGTATGTGTGTGACCTGGGGAAGGAAGCACTATATTGCATGACACCTTGTATGTGTGTGACCTGGGGAAGGAAGCACTATATTGCATGACACCTTGTATGTGTGTGACCTGGGGAAGGAAGCACTATATTGCATGACACCTTGTATGTGTGTGACCTGGGGAAGGAAGCACTATATTGCATGACACATTGTATGTGTGTGACCTGGGGAAGGAAGCACTATATTGCATGACACATTGTATGTGTGTGACCTGGGGAAGGAAGCACTATATTGCATGACACATTGTATGTGTGTGACCTGGGGAAGGAAGCACTATATTGCATGACACATTGTATGTGTGTGACCTGGGGAAGGAAGCACTATATTGCATGACACATTGTATGTGTGTGACCTGGGGAAGGAAGCACTATATTGCATGACACATTGTATGTGTGTGACCTGGGGAAGGAAGCACTATATTGCATGACACATTGTATGTGTGTGACCTGGGGAAGGAAGCACTATATTGCATGACACATTGTATGTGTGTGACCTGGGGAAGGAAGCACTATATTGCATGACACATTGTATGTGTGTGACCTGGGGAAGGAAGCACTATATTGCATGACACATTGTATGTGTGTGACCTGGGGAAGGAAGCACTATATTGCATGACACATTGTATGTGTGTGACCTGGGGAAGGAAGCACTATATTGCATGACACATTGTATGCGTGTGACCTGGGGAAGGAAGCACTATATTGCATGACACATTGTATGCGTGTGACCTGGGGAAGGAAGCACTATATTGCATGACACATTGTATGCGTGTGACCTGGGGAAGGAAGCACTATATTGCATGACACATTGTATGCGTGTGACCTGGGGAAGGAAGCACTATATTGCATGACACCTTGTATGTGTGTGACCTGGGGAAGGAAGCACTATATTGCATGACACATTGTATGTGTGTGACCTGGGGAAGGAAGCACTATATTGCATGACACATTGTATGTGTGTGACCTGGGGAAGGAAGCACTATATTGCATGACACCTTGTATGTGTGTGACCTGGGGAAGGAAGCACTATATTGCATGACACATTGTATGTGTGTGACCTGGGGAAGGAAGCACTATATTGCATGACACCTTGTATGTGTGTGACCTGGGGAAGGAAGCACTATATTGCATGACACATTGTATGTGTGTGACCTGGGGAAGGAAGCACTATATTGCATGACACCTTGTATGTGTGTGACCTGGGGAAGGAAGCACTATATTGCATGACACATTGTATGTGTGTGACCTGGGGAAGGAAGCACTATATTGCATGACACATTGTATGTGTGTGACCTGGGGAAGGAAGCACTATATTGCATGACACATTGTATGTGTGTGACATGCTGCTGTCGGTAACATGACTTTCAGACCTCAACTTGAAAACCTAATAAATGTTCCATCAATTATGAAGCAGATGCTTCCACTGTGAAGCTGTGTAATGAGTGAGTGTCCTTGAAGGCATCTCCAATATATATTTATATTCACCGCTGGGGCATTAACAGAGCTCAGTATTCTCATAGGCCTCTTACTCACTCTCTCTCTGTCTCTGTTTGTCTCTCTCTCTCATTCTCTGTCTCTCTCTCTTTGTTTCTCTCTCTCTCGCTCCCCCATTTCGCTCTCTCTTTCTCTCTCTCCCCTCTCCATCTGTCTCTCTCTCTCTCCCTCTGTCCCTCTCGCGGTATCCATCTTTCTGTCTCTCTCCCTACCTCTTTCCCCAAATTTTTATAGAGGCCTTTAACAGATCAAGGGGCAGATCCTAAGACGCCCGTTAAATACCTAACGATAACTTCAGCTAAGGTAACGTATCTTTAAGTGCCAACGGGGATCTGCAAAGCTCAGTAACGATGCGGTAAGTGCTAATTGCAGCCATAACGAGAGATTGCGTTACTATAACGGACGTTCGTGCTAATGATATGCAAGAGAGGCGTTCCCTGTAACAGCGCACATCCCCAGACCTCCGGTATAGTTACCGCGGGGATTTAACGTTAGGTTAGTTATGTCGGAGCTAAAGGTGGCGTTACTCTCACCCAGACCCCTGATATAGGGCTGTTACAGGGTCTGGATAAGTGCAAAGCCACTGTTCGGTCTGATTCCACAATCATATTGTTATTTACAGGGTTATTTTCCTGCCCTTTCTCTTTTTTTACTTTAAACAAACACCTATTCAGGGCCTGGCTTGGGCGTAAGAGGCTTAACGCCATGTTATGTGAAGCTAACGCAAGGCGGTGCTAACTTCACATGGCGGTAAGCGTACGCTAATGAGATCACTAACGACCATTAAACCCAGGAGAGCCAACAGTAACGTGACGATAGTAACCCAAATTTAACGGACTTCTCAGGATATACGCCAAAATAATGTTTGGGTTCCTACAGAAAAATGAGGTTTTATTTTATAAGTGGTGGTGCTATTGTTTATTTATTAACTGAACAGACATACTTTCCTTCAGTTTCTTAATTTGTCTATTGTTAAGTTAAAGACATTGGAGTTAAACTCCGATAGTGCCAGTCGGGGCATTATTGCACGGAAACTCCAGTTGACATGATTGAGCGCTTCCATGCGACAGAGACCTAAATGAATAACTCCCGGGGTCTCCTACAAACAATACAGCGAGGAAACACACAGAACCGATTCTGGGTCCGTTAGTAAACATTTCCACATTGGAGCCTTATTGGGACCGGAGAAATGATTTCCAGGCATTAAACATCAGCCAAGTTGTAAAGTAAAAGAACTTATTTTTTCACCTGCCACTAAAGATGCTCACGCTCAATAATCTCCGTGGTTACGGTGCTAATAATACCTGTTTCACCCACTCTGCGGTGCTCGGAACACTGTAACCTTGGCGATAACCAGAAAACCTTTTATCAGCATTATTAAGACACAATTGACCAGCACCTCCAAAACGGAAACCTACTCCAGGTGTGTGTGTGTGTGTCTGTGTGTGTGTGTGTGTGTGTGTGTGTGTGTTTACAACAAACCCTCCATGCTTTGCACTGTGCTGCAGTGCGTACTGTCAGCAGTGGCAAAATCCAGTCCTCAAGACCCTCCAACAGGTCTGGTTTTCAGGATGTGCCAGCATTGGCACAGGTGGTTCAATCAGTGGTGCAGTCTTCAACTGAGCTACCTGTACTAAAGCAGGGATATCCTGAAAACCTGACCTGTTGGCGGCCCTTGAGGACTGGAGTTGCCCCCACCCCTGTCCTATTGGCAGTGAAGGAATTCCAAAGGTGCAAAGTGCTGCATTAGGCTGGGTCCCCGCTGCAGCCGGCGGCCTCTCACCAGCCCGTTACCTCCTCCCTAGCTGTCCCCGGTGACTCCTCGCGTCCTGGCTCACTGCGCACTGTGACGCGTCAGCCGGCAGGGGATACAACAGCATTGTGTTCCCGTGCGGCAACGCGTCACATGGTGCGCCAGGGAGCCAATCAGAAAGGCTGATGGGTGGAGAGACAGATACTGCATATAAAATGTCATACGTTTGGGGCCACAGCTAGTCCAAAAGGCACCTTACCATCACGGGGGAGAGGGACGGTACAGGGGAGGCAGAGTGGCATGGTGGAGAGTGACCCCCCCCCCATCATGGCTGCGCTCCATCCAGCCCATTTTAGCCACGCCCCCCGCGCCTCAGAACGCAGCCTGCAAATCGCGGTTTAGCCAGGGCGCCAGGCGCGCTTGCAGCGGGACCTTCGCCCGCGCCTAGCACAGAGTAACAAGGTGTTACCCAGGTGATCCGGTAGTAATAATAATACACACCTGCATCATGTTAGGGAATGGCTCATTCCCGGGCGAGGATACGGTATCGCCAGGGATCCCAGAATTGGGGTCGCTGTTCAGTTATAATGCAGGTTTTAAAAAAAAATAAAAATAAACAGGGATACCTGTATTTCGGAGAGGCACCAACAAATAATCATATTACATTTCTGTGCTTAGGAATCTGTAAACTTTACAGGGGCTTTCAACTCCACTCCTCAAAACCCCCCCAACCGGTCAGGTTTTAAGGATATCCCAGCTTCAGCACAGGTAGCTCAATCAGTCAAAGACCGAGCCACCTGTGCTGAAGCAGGGATATTCTGAAAACCTGACCTGTTGGAGCCTCTTGAGGACTGGAGTTGAGAACCCCTGCTGTAAAGGAAGAGGCTAAGGGGACTATTCGTGAGTCCAGAAACTTCCATTAGGGATACCCTGCGCCTCCAGCCCTGAGCAATTACAGTAACATGCAGGTGGAGAAGGGGTTAAAATCCCAGCGGATAAACTCCCAGCATGCTTTGCATATCATTAACAATCCTTCCTGCCAGAGGGCACATTACATGTTTCATTAGCCTCAGCTAGGTAACATTTTCTTGAACAAACAGCTCCAGATGTGTGTAATTGTCTTTATAGTGTTATATAGTATTTAGTCAAACACACTCACTTTGAAAGTGAATATAACAGACCTGTGAATGGATAATATTCTCCAGGGGAGTTTCGGGGGGCTTTATTTAATTTGGACGTATACCCTGATTCTGACAGGCACTCCCTGCATAGAGCAGACACCGGGGTCTTTTGTCTTGAAAGGGATTTTTGAAATGCAGTCGGCTTTTTTTTTAATACACTGAGACATAATGCCTCTCTTTATTGTACAGTAAGATGTGCAGATGTGTGAGAGCCTGGGAAGAATATGCAGGGTAACACAGCCCAACTCTGCATCATTACAACACAGGGGTGGGCAACTGCAGTCCTCAAGGGCCACCAACAGGTCAGGTTTTCAAGATATCCCTGCTCCAGCACAGGACTGAGCCACCTGTGCTGAAGCAGGGATAGCCATCAAGCCTGATATGTTGGTGGCCCTTGAAGACTGGAGTTGGCCAGTCAACTTATTCAGCCACTTGTGCTTTAGCAGGGATATCCTGAAAACCTGCCCTGTTGGTGGCCCTTGAGGACTGGAGTTGCCCGCCCCTGATTTAAGAGACCCACCCTGGGAGGCATTCTGACGTGGTAGTACAGTGCAGCACAGCCCCCGTGCTCCCCCGCTCGGTATAGAATAAAACAGGGGGTGGTTGGGGGATTTTTGCTGCTGTTGCATCTTTTGGAAGTAATGGGGAAAAATGGCGAACGAACGACAAGCTAACTTTGATTTTATGTTCTTTTTATAAATCCAGGAGTGCTGGATATATAATATATTTCTTTCTTTGTTCCTGGATATATAATATATCAGTTTTTTTGTAATGGGGGACAGGCGCATTAACCCCACACAGCCAGAACCCTGCGCTGTTCTCAGAAATCCTTCCGTAAATGATGGCGCATGTTAAACAAAGACTTCACATGGCGCCTGGCGCTGAACAACTTGCAGCGCGCTTCCATTTCACAGCAGCGCCCCGTGCTGAGGCAATGAAACTGGGGGCCACCCTCTTCTTCATCCTTAATGTTCATCGTTACCAGCTTCCCATTAATTACACATATACAGCTAATCTTCTCTGTAATGAATGCTTCATTCCTCCAGGTCCTGGCCCTTCAGCGAGGCGCCTGCTTCCAAGCGCTGGGTTCACAGGATCGCTTCCGCACGCCGCGCTCGGCTTCTTCATTAGCAATCGCAGTTAAATACTTAAAATAATTTCACATAAGTAATTACGTTTTATGGCCGGTCGCCAAGAGGACGTCTTCTGCTTCCTGGAAGCTCCAGAGGAAAATCCATATTTAAAACTTGGCAAAAAAATGTTTTCTGGCCCATAGCTAATTACGGAGGTTTCCTTCTGCGCAGGAGCGCAGCGATAACGAAGGTGTTTGGGTTTCAGTGTTGGCGTTTCTGCCGTGTGCACATACAGCACTTCCCTGAATAACCCCTGCCCTGCCGGAGGGATGTTCAGTACCCGGCAATGATGCTGAGTTACAGAATTGGAAGATGGCTGCAGCGTACGCCGCATTACACCGTGTGACAGTTGTTGGGAGAACTGAGATGTTGCTGTTTTTTTTTTTTTAAATGTTTATTTAATATATGCGTGAAAAGGGGAAAACAGCACCCAACCCCATTCCGACGGCATTTACATATTTCATTTATTTTAGTTTTGATTTGGTAACATAGTAGTTGCGGTTAAAAAAAAAAAGACATATTTTTGTCAAGTTTAACCTTTTGTTTAATGCTACACGGTGTCGGATATGCCTGCAACATTTGACAATTATGTTTAATGAGGGGGGGGGGGGAGCCTTCCCTGACTGTCTCCTGTCAATCAGATCTGTCCCCGCATCAGTATATTGCGTTCACCCCCTCCCAATAATCTCACAAATTGTTGAATTACAAATAATGTATGCGCATTTTATTCAAACTAACTATTTTTATTCAGCGCTACACGGCTGTAGGGGTGAAACTGAACACGTATATGAGGAGACGGTTACATGTCAGCAAAGGGGAAAAGAGGAGTGAAAAATACTGCTTGCATAAGTATTGAGCCCCTTAAGTCAGTACTTGGGAGAAGCCCCTTTTTGCCGTAATTACCGCAATGAGTCTTTTTTGGCCGGGTCTCTGCTAGCATTGTAGCATGGTGACATTTTTGCCCATTTTTCATGGGAAAATTGATCCAGTTGGAGATAAGTTCGTGGGGGATTGTCGATAGGTGATGTGCAGCGTCGAGTTTGCGCCAGATGTAACGCTTGGAATTTTTGTCTCGTGTGACCACAAAACCTTGTACAGGCGGTCCTCGGTGATCCAGCGGAACCCATTCTGGAAGTAGCGCTGGATAGTGACACCGGTGTAAAGTGAGTCCCATGTTAATCAGCGGCGGTGAGCGTCGGATAACGCATTCCGGCGTCGGATAACGGCCCATAGGGTTGCCTTGTAAAGCGCTGGATACGCCATTTGTTGTAAAGTGGCCAACTAGTTGAACCTATTGGCGCCCGCCCCCCCCCCCCCCACCCTGTGACTCACAGTTGATGTTGCTTGCCTGCTGGGTTGAAGTGCTGGCCCCCTGCGACGCACAGATAATTTCAGCAGTGCGGCTGCAGTTACCACGAACCCTCCGCCCCCCCCTCTGCGACTCGCGGCTGCCGGCCCCACGCACCCACCCCCCCCCCCGACTCACAGCGGTGCAGCGGAAGCACCACAAGCCCTCCCCCCTGTGTTTGTGTGTGTGTATGTGTCTCTCTGTGTGTGTGTGTGTGTGTGTGTGTGTGTCTGTGTCCCTCCATTCCCTCCATTCTCCCCTTCCCTCCATTCTCTCCTTCCCCCTCCATTTTCGCCCCTCCCCCATTCTCTCCCTCCCCCTGCCCTCCATTCTCTCCTCCTCCCCCCCCCCCATCCATTCTCTCCTCCTTCCCCCCCCCCATCCATTCTCTCTCCGCTCATCTGATACGGTGTGTCTCTCCCCATTCTGTGTCTGTCTCTCTCTCTCCCCATTCTGTGTCTGTCTCTCTCTCTCCCCATTCTGTGTCTGCCCCTCTCTAGTGTAGATAAATGTATGCTATTGTCTGTTAGTTAAAAAAAAAATTCTGCACATTTAATATAGTGGGGTTTTTTCACAATTTTTTTTTATTAAATCAAGGTTGCATCTTAGATTCGAGGAAATAGGGTATTATTATTACTATTATTATGAAAAAATGGCTGCACTCACATGCCTTTAAAGGCTGGCTGTTGAGCCAGGTAAACTGGTAATGCAAATAGAAGTGTAAGTGATATTATCTATCATGGGGCGCAAACTTTTTTCCCTGCGCCCCCTGCCGGCGGTCACCTTACCCCCGCGCCCCCCCTCACTACACATGACCTCGCGGCGTCATTTGACGCTGCGTTGCCATGGCGACGCGTGTGGAGCCAAGGTAAGTAAAGGTTTACAGAGGCCCTGAAGCCCCCGGCACTTTAATTAAGTGCCTCTGTAAAGCGCGCGCCCTCCCGCAGGCAGTCTCGCGCCCCCCAGTTTGCACACCGCTGTATTATATAATATATATATAATATATATCAATGTGAAGGGATTGGGGCGCACACTTAAATAAATAAAATGTCCCAGACTACAGGAGAGGGTGCTGCTGTTAGAGAACCTATAAGGTATAGGACAAAAATAACAAAGGGATAGACGCACCAAACATATGCAAAAAAATGATTTTATTGTCCCAGCATTTTGGCTACTCTCTGGAGCTGTGTGTGTGTGTGTGTGTGTACAGTATATATACATATATCTCTGGTTATGCATAGCCCGCCATGTCACTTGATAAAGACCTTTCCGGTCGAAACGTTGTGCGGCTAAATACATTTTCTAATTTGATAACGAAATCCGCAGTGCGCTGGATCCGTTTCCTCCCGCCGTGTTTGGGTTACTCTGACAGGTACTCCTCGGACCAGCCCCGCCGGTAATTGTATGTACCTAGTTCAGCCCGTTTAGTTTTTGGTGTGCAGCATATTGCCATTGTTTGCATATGCATAGCCCCCCCCATTTTTCGGGAGATTGCATTCACATATCCGCCATATCTGTATCTGCCACCGCGGGCTTCGGAGAGAGTAAATGCCACATTATCTTTGCTCTCTGCAGATCCCTTGTCTCTGCTGCCGGACGATTGTGCTTCCCTGTTATTTCCGCGGGTGACTCTGGGTTCATGGTACAGCCCTTGGGAAGGAGAGCTCCCTGTATTATCCGGGATATGTGTGTAGATGGGAATCACACAGAACACGGTGATAATAGCGGCGCAGCCGGCGGATGTGGAGCTGTGAGGGTTGCTGGGGCCAGTGCTTTAGACTCCTCACCTCTGCCACAGAGAACTGCAAGGTGTTGAGAGCGGGGATTATTTCCCCTATGTATTGCGGTGGGCCAGGCGCGATCATTGCATGGAGCATAGAACCGTGCTGATAAAGTCAGGGCCTCGCCATCTGAAGGGTCAGTGAATTAGGGAGACATGCGTATTGGCAGAAGGGAGAGGGGACCACGACTCAGCTGTTCGACATCTATATTATGTTACACACACAAGAAACCCACAAAGCTTGCAATGCAACATGATGTACACAATCACACAAAGGCTAAGGCTTTGGACTTGGTGAACCCAGCACAACTCTTAAGCAAGCTTATTTTACTCGTAGTGCCCCCAGGCAAGGTGTTTGGGGCACGGCTGGTGGATCACAGATTGGATGTATGTGAAGTGGCTCAGGGAGGTCTGGCGGTGCCTCTCAAACCATATGTTCTGCCTTTGCCAATTGCCACAACCCCTGCAGCAGCCGGGAGGTCAGCGCTGCATAGCATCTGCTAAAGCAGGGGTAGCCAAGGCCAGCCCGCAAGAGCTACCAGCAGGTCAGGGTTTCAGGATATCCCTGCTTCAGCACAGGTGGCTCAATCAGTTCCTGCTTCAGCACAGGTAGCCACTGATTGAGCCACCAGTGCTGAAGCAGGGATAGCCTGAAAATCTGACCTGTTGGTAGCGCTGTAGGACTGGAGTTGGCCGCCCCTTGTGCTAAAGGTTCCATCTGGCTTCCCAGGGTTTAATCAGAAGCCGGATCCTGACTCACAATGCATTGCTGATTCCCCCCCTGCCTGGCTGGGGTGCATGGGGTCCCAGTGAATGCGCTGATCATTCGAATTACAAAGAAACACTCAGCAGTGACATAGTATTAAGCTTGGGCACTGGCTACCCTCAGGAATCCTCCCTGAACTGTGGGATTCTTCATGTTGGACTAAAGGTCAGTCCCATGTAGGAGCAGATTGGACTGAAGCGGTGACACATTAATTCGGTTAGGCGGCCCATGATTGTCAGCATTGTGTGCTCTCCCCTTATTGTGAGGTAGTCAGATGTGTTCACGCCTCTGCTCTGTAAAACAACCAATTAAGGAAAGGGGGTTGGCGAGCCTGTGGTTACCTTTACATTACATTAGAACACTGCAAACGCAAACTCTCAAAAACCAGTAAAGAAATTGTATGTACAGTATGTATACTTTTATTAATGTCGCGCCTATAGTGTATGCAGTGCTTTGCAAATGTGCAATACAGGGAAATTAGAGTACAAACAATGGAGAAAATAACAGCAAGTAAATGGTAACATTAGACAAATGTACAGCCTGCCCTGAAGAGCTTACAATCTAAGTGGTATATGGGGTGACAAACAGACACAGGAGTAAAAGTGCCTTTATTAATCATGCAAGTCACAGAGTCATCTGCATGTGGAGTCAGTAGTGTAGGCGTAGATCAGTCTTTTTCAACCAGGGTTCCCCGGGCATCCCTAAACTCGGCAATTTTCTGGCCATTTGCAAATTGCATCAAATACAGAAGAATTTACAATGCATCTGATCTCAGACGCGCTATTAGAGAGGGTTGGGGTTCCTTACAATGCATCTGATCTCAGACGCGCTATTAGAGAGGGTTGGGGTTCCTTACAATGCGTCTGATCTCAGACGCGCTATTAGAGAGGGTTGGGGTTCCTTACAATGCATCTGATCTCAGACACGCTATTAGAGAGGGTTGGGGTTCCTTACAATGCATCTGATCTCAGACACGCTATTAGAGAGTGTTGGGGTTCCTTACAATGCATCTGATCTCAGACGCGCTATTAGAGAGGGTCGGGGTTCATTACAATGCATCTGATCTCAGACACGCTATTAGAGAGGGTTGGGGTTCCTTACAATGGATCTGATCTCAGAAGCGCTATTAGAGAGGGTTGGGGTTCCTTACAATGCGTCTGATCTCAGACGCGCTATTAGAGAGGGTTGGGGTTCCTTACAATGCATCTGATCTCAGACACGCTATTAGAGAGGGTTGGGTTTCCTTACAATGCATCTGATCTCAGACACGCTATTAGAGAGTGTTGGGGTTCCTTACAATGCATCTGATCTCAGACGCGCTATTAGAGAGGGTCGGGGTTCCTTACAATGCATCTGATCTCAGACACGCTATTAGAGAGGGTTGGGGTTCCTTACAATGGATCTGATCTCAGAAGCGCTATTAGAGAGGGTTGGGGTTCCTTACAATGCATCTGATCTCAGACACGCTATTAGAGAGGGTTGGTGTTCCTTACAATGGATCTGATCTCAGGCGCGCTATTAGAGAGGGTTGGGGTTCCTTACAGTGCATCTGATCTCAGGCGCGCTATTAGAGAGGGTTGGGGGTTCCTCAGAATTTCATTTGGGGCTCATAACCCAAAAAAGTTGGAAACCACTGTCATAGATAATTAATTGAGATGCTTCTTTTAAGAGGGGGAAAGAGAAGATGCTTGATTAATATTGAGTGGAACAGAGTTACATAGATAGGAAGAGATGAGTGAAAAGGTTTAACACATGAGAGGGCTGTACGAGTGAAAGGTGCAGAAACGAGACATCCCTGTGTCGAGCGTAAGAGTCAGTATGAATATAACGAGAGATCAGAGTTCAGATCTGTGTAGGAATGTAGAGTCTTAAAGGAAATGAGTATATTTGTGTAGTTTACGTGGAGATTAGCAGAGTGATTTCAGTCAGACACCAGTCTAGAAGAGCAGGTGACAATTTGAGCAGCAGCATTGTGAATGGAATATAGGTGAGAGGTGTGTGCACAGAGAGGCCATGTAGAATAATGTTACAGTAATCCATACAGGAGAGAATGGGGGCATGCTTAGTACCGGGGCGGCCAACTCCAGTCCTCAAGGACCCCAACAGGTCACATTTTCAGGATATCCCTGCTTCAGCACAGGTGGTCTTCGACTGAGCCACGGATTGAGTCACCTGTGCTGAAGCAGGGATATCCTGAAAACCTGACCTGCTCAAGGCCCTTGAGGACTGAAGTTACTCACCTCTGGTTTAACAGGTAAACCAGGCTGAAAATACACAAAGGACCAGTGTAAGAAACCTAATCAGATTTAGCTGGAGGGTTACTAAACCCACATCACTCAGTGTGTTCCTATGCAGACATTCCTGCCAAGCGGCATTATTTATTTAAGGCAATTCAAGTACAATATTTGTTCCCATTAAGTCTTTTGGTATCTTTCAGCTCTTTACAAGATGTGATCCGTACTATTATATAAAGCGTCCTTCAGGCCAAACAGTTTAGAAAGTGGTACTGTATGCGAACCTGTTATATATATATATATATATATTTTTATATATATATATATATATATATATATATATATATATTAGATACGGCAGCACTTAAAAGGCTGAGCATTCTACGTCCAAAATAGAAAAGGAAATAACGCACTCAGCCTCCGTGTATAAGAAACGTTTGGCAGAGATATCGAAGTAAGTAAGGACAGCCGACGAGAGAGAGAGAGAGAGAGAGAGGGGAAGAGAGAAAAATGATATGATTGCAAGAGAGTTGAAAATAGCCCAGCGCACATAATGAAGAGGCTTCATCGGATGTTAGCCGCACACCCACACAAATTTGCGAGGGAATGATTTATTTGCTTTGCAGGCGTGCTGCAAGATGGCACATTAATACCAAGAGCAGAAACCGCAGCTTGTCTGTGGATTGGATGATGCAGCGCGGCCTCTCTCAGAGTATTAGCGATGGCGTGCCTGCCATGCGCAGCCGCTGCAAAATTGTTGTGGCGCTGTGATTCTCAGGGGTGGTTAAAAAAAAGGAGAAACCTCTTAGGAATAAATGAATTGGTACTTAAAAAAAAAAAAGTATATGTTTTACGCTAAAAACATAGGCGGTGGCATCTTTATACTAAATATATATATATTTTAACAAATAAAAAAGTTTAAAAAGTATTGATAGTCTGTGGCACCAAACCTTTTAAGAGAAATCATTTGTATGTATGTACAGTGTATCTTTATTTGTGAAAATACAAATGGTGTTACCCACAGTGGCGCTTAATACAAATCCGTGATATTCCTTAAAATAAGTATATATATATATAGATATCTATATATATAGATATCTATATACTGTATATATATATATATATATATATATATATATATATATATATATATATATATATATATATATATATATAGATAAATATATAGATAGATATAGATATTCGTGTTTAATACAATTATTTCAATACATAATATAAGTGTATAAATAAAATACGTAAAAATGTGAAATGTAGAATACAAAAACGGAGTGTTAGTCCAAATACAGACACATTTGATTTGCTGCTCAAACCCTATTGTAGATTGCTTTCTCAATCCATGTGACTCTCAAACGAGCAGGTTTTTTGGGGAGCGCAGGTATATGTGAAAAGAAAACAACATACAAACAATAGTGCAATATGTTGAAGATGATTTTTAGGAGCTTGTTTCTCCAAAATCCAAACAGAGTTTGTACTCACAGATTTCCCAATTTTTAGTGCATATCCCAATCAGTGGCAATTCTGTGTCTTTGCTGTACCCAATGTATCCACAGGTGTAGAGACCTTCGTGGAATAAGGTAAAGAGACCAGAGATCGTACCAGTGCGTCGGAGAAACGCGTAGAGTTGACCCAGTAATCGCTGTGTGGGACGCTGCACACAGTGCTACCTGTAGGAAATTGTTCAGTCCGCGCTCTGGCTCTTTAAGGATGTGGAATGTTGATTCCTCTCTGTTCCTTTGCTGCTCCTGCAATTCGAGGTGTCTTCCCCCACCTCCAAACTGGATCCCCAGGGAGAACTCCGACGGTGATACCAAATAACCAAGAAAAAAGGAAAACACAAGAGGGCACCAAGATAAGAGATATGAAGTGTATTACCAACAATATAAGATAGTAACCACTTACATGAATTAAAACTTTGATAATCCCCGATCTCGACGATAACTTCTATGGTGGGGCATAATCGCTGTGTGGGACGCTGCACAGTGCTACCTGCTCACCTGCCTCCAGTCCATCATCCGGGGACTCAACCCGGAAGCACGGAGACGGGAGACACGAGACACGAGACGCGAGCCCAGCTGTGGAGAACAGTGAGGCGAACGCTCCGGATCCCAGCTGCCTGCGCAAGATATTTCATCTAAATGCCTCCCTTGATTTGTCACCGTGTGAGTGTGTTTTACCACATATGTATATACTCTATATAAAGCTTTTATCAGGATACACTATCTCTGGTCTCTTTACCTTATGCCACGGAGCTCCCTACACCTGTGGATACATGGGGTACAGCACAGACACAGAATTGCCACTGATTGGGATATGCACTAATAGATTGGGAAATCTGTGAGTACAAACTCCTAAAAATCGCCTGAAACATGTTGCACTATTGTGTTTATGTTTTCTTTTCACATATACCTGCGCTCCCCAAGAAACCTGGACCTTTGAGAGACATTTATTTATTTGTATAACGGCGGCCTTGCACACAGCGCGTCACAGCGGTAATACACATGACAATAATATTACACATAATGGTAGTAAGCGATTCAGACAGAAAAGTAACAGGGAAAAAATCCCTGCCCTGAAGGGTTTACAATCTAAGTGGAAAGTGGGTAGTGTCGCAAAAAACCAGGACTAATACCAAGGATCAATATCGCCAGACAGAAACGAGTTTATGAAATTCATTTATTGGAGAACAGTAATCCACAACAATACATATACACAGAGAACATACCCAACTGGGGAATACTGGGGTCACCTATAGTCCTCGGAGCAGGGATCTCCCTAGAGAGATTTTCCCTGATCCCCCCCTCAATGTCCTCTGAACTGGACTCCAGGCCTGGCACCAGCACAGGAGCCGACACTGCAGCTTACCTGAGGCTGCGGTTATACCAGAAATTGCGCGAAATGGTGCGACGCCGCGCAGCTTCGAAACAAAACAATCAATGCAATGAAAGCGCACATACCAGTAGCGACATAAGCACCGCGACATACTGCAAAGCTTCTGTCTCATGAAGAGATGAGATTTTGTTTTTCACAAGCGACGGCCGCATCACGTGATTAGCACGGCCAATCACAGGACATCTTAAACAAACCAAGAAGTGATGATCTGGCCATGTCTCCGTGCATTAGCGCTTCAAATCGCTTCTGCATGTGCACATGTAGCGCCGCTGTGATGACATCACCGGATCGCTCTGCAGTTTCTGGTATAATTGAGGCCTTAGGCTGCATCCATAGTGCAGGAAATGGTGCGAGCAAAAACACACACTAGGACTGCAATGTGCGTGTGTAAGGGCGTGACGGGGCGACCGGTGCCTCGCGCGACAAACCTAGCTTACATTCATCTCGCCAAGGACAGGCGCGCGTGACGTCACATTGGTGGGTTGAAATGCAACATTAAAAAGAGCAACATACAAATGGTTACTTGGAAAGGTCGCAGACAGCTTTGCAACTTTCAGACTGAAACACAATTAACCCCTGGTCCCTGAACTGCTGGAACCAGGCATGGTACAGACAATACATATATAACATAACATAATACACTGTATTACTGACAGGTAGGGGTAAAGGCAGGCATGACCTATATTGACAGCAGCCATATTTACCGCTCCCGTCACAGGTGCAGCTTACAGAGTGTAGGAGGGTGTTAATAATAATAACTTTATTTCATATAGCGCTTTTCTCCCACTGGGACTCAAAGCGCGTCACAATTACAGTATAGCGCGCGCTACGCATCACATATAATTGTTATAGACACACTCCCTGTGCAAAAACAAAGACAATGTGTATATTTTATTCTATTAAACTGGGACTTTTTACAACAAGAGGTATCCAGCTTATCACTACCACGTAAGCCAAAGTGTGTTGTGACACTAATGCTGAGTCCATAGAAGGACAAGCAGCGCTGAGCCGTGCGGACGCTCCGCGCTGAGCCCCTGCATCCTCCATGAGGATGTCTTTAGAGGGGGCTCACGCGAGCGTCCGCAGGCGTGCTGAGGCGCTGGATTTTTCAGCCGACAGCCAAACTGTTTTTCAGAGCGCTGTCGGCTGAAAACATACAATCAGCGCGGAGCAGCGTCAACGTCACGGCGCCGTGACGTCGTTGACGTCGGTGCGTCGCGGGCGATTGGCCCAGCGACGTCACTGCCCCGCCTCCCTCAGTCTCCCCCCCACCTCCCGATCGCGCCCGTTGGCTCGCCTGCATGGGAATGAAATCGCGCAGATTTCAGCAGGCGAGCCTCAGCGTCAGCGCGCCTCAGCCCTGCTACCCCCTCTATGGCCCCAGCCTAAGGATTGCTCCACCATCACCTTAAAAGACCTTCCCATGTGCCTGGGCTCACACAAGCCCGTGTGAGTATCTTTGCTGCTCCAGTACCATGGCAACACGACGCCATGCGACATCACGCTGGTGACGTCTGCGGCGTCATCTGATGCTGCAGGTCGGAAGGAGACGGCGTGTGGGAGCAAGGAAGCGTCCGCCACATGCAAGCGCCATGGGGCGGCGGATCTTCAGATTCGCAGCTAGTTACAAAGTCAGAGCTAATGAATTCATTGATGCATGGACCAGGAAAGAAAACAAGGGTCGAATCAGGACGGGGGGGGTAAGGGGGGTATTTAATAACTTACAGATTTGGACACTGTGTCTGTCCATTAACCGTCTCTTGGGACTCGTCTAATATAACACGAGATGCTTAAAGTAGTTAAAAATCATCTGCATAAATGAACCCTGTTCCAAATGCTTCTCTTCGCGTCCATTTTTTAGCCCCATTTAGAGGGTGGGATACGGGGGTCCCCCTACGCCATCATTTTCAGCTCTGAGTACCTGAGATTCTCCCTCTAGGGGGGGAGCAAAAATCTTGAACCAATAGGAAGCTGCAGCATCATCGGTGGGGGCTTCCTATTGGACGGCTATTTAAATCCCCTTTAAGAACCAGGAAGTAGTAATGGTAACTTCACCAGTGAGTATCTCAGCATGCACTGGGTCCTCCGCCCTGAAATTAGCACAATTCAGTTCTGGAGGACCCACTGCTTCCAACCCTATAAAAAGAAAAATGGAGGTTATTTAGGGGGACTGTTCTTTTAAGTACAAAGGGACCGTTTATGAGCTTGGTCCATCACTCCTCCTTCAGTGAGCTCAGAGAGGTGTGTACAGCTCACTACATCTATCTGTGGCCAAGTTGCAGACAAGTGAGTTTGCAGTAATTGTGTGACACATGAAATCCTCGTCACAATGCTCATTAAGATGCGTCATCCATAACTCCAAAAGCCCAGCTCGGATCGGCAGTGAATGCCTGTGCTTATTTAATTCCCGGCTTCTGCGGGGTTTGCAGAGCGTGACAGTCAGGGCTAATGTTTTCTTTCCATCACTGCTAACTTGAGCTCATCTTCCAGCTTAACCACTGCACTGCCAAAGCCGCCAGCAGCGCACTGCTCTATGCAATCAATGTTATCTAAGATGAACCGCTTCTAACTTAACTATTTATCCAGCTGTATGTAGCTGGACCCTGCATGCTGTATGCATAGACCATGGGTGGCCAACTCTGGCCCACAAGGGCTACTAACAGGTCATGTTTGTAGGATATCCCTGCTTCAGCACAGGTGGTGCAGTCTTCCACTGAGCCATTTGTACTGAAGCAGGGATATCCTTACAACCTGATCTCTTGGTAGCCCTTGAGGACCGGAGTTGGCCACTCCTGGTATAGATAAAGTATCAATGGTCACCTCTACTATCACTAATGGCTTTCGCAGTGAAGGAGTTAACCTCATTATCCACCCCTCTGGTAATGATGTGGCACCAGAGTAGCGTGTGCGTGTGCGTGTGCGTGTGTGTGTGTGTGGTGGGGGTGGGGGGCTAATGGAATGCTCTCTTGCAGGGTGCTTCCAATGGATAATTCCCAGGTTCGATGAATTGGTGATGGGTTCGGTGAGAATGTTCCTGCGTGCGGGAGTGGAAAGGTTTGATGTGGATTACAGCAGAGAACGTCAGGGGCTGAGAATACGGGGGGAGCAGATTTCTAATGATACAAATGTAGCCGGGTACAGATATTCCCCAGGGATGTTACCTAGCGAAGCGAAGCGTGGATCCACCAAATCTAAACGGCTTTTATTTTTAGATCTCAGCCTCTGCAGTCTGCTGCTGGCAGATAATAAATAAGCTGAAAAATCATTCTCCATTTAATTGACTCCTTGAGATTAACATTTTTATTTCTCCCCCCCCCCCCCCCCATTACGATACATCAAACTGGTGCCTATAAGAGTCATAATGGTGTTAGCTGGAATAATACAATAAACAATATTAGAAATGTTATCCCGTTCATGTTTGGGCTCTGGGATGGTTTCAGTTTGGAAAACGCAGCTCTTCCTGAGGCTGGAGGATTTCTATGGATACTCAGCACCACTATACATGACCGCTGCGGCCCGAAAATCTGCAAATATACCAGCAGATATGCTGCGAACTCTTTGTCTTTGGGGTCCTTCCCAAAAACAAGAGCAAGTCAATGGACAGAGAAGGTTTATTCCGTGGCTTTAACAAAACGCGATTCACAGAGTGTGAGGGATGGGAATAACGAATACAGGTGGGAACAAATTTATTTATTTATAAAATGTTTTACCAGGAAGTAATACATTGAGAGTTACCTCTCGTTTTCAAGTATGTCCTGGGCACAGAGGTAAGACAAATACATGTTACAAATACATTAAAAAAATGGTTACAAATACAGTTACATAAATGAACAGGGTATACATTATATACAAGACATTGCATGCACAGTTAAAGATAATATATATTATAGGCGTATGTAACAGTTACAGACCAGATTAAAATGTGAGACAGCCTTAGATTTGAAAGAACTTAAACTGGTGGTGGATGTGAGAGTCTCTGGTAGGTTGTTCCAGTTTTGGGGTGCACGGTAAGAGGAGGAGGAGCGGCCGGATACTTTGTTGAGCCTTGGGACCATGAACAGTCTTTTGGAGTCAGATCTCAGATGACAGGTGCTGCATGTGGTAGGGGTGAGGAGCTTGTTCAGGTAGCTGGGTAGCTTGCCCATAAAGAATTTAAAGGCAAGACAGGAAAGGTGAACTTTGCGCCTAGACTCTAGTGATGACCAATCTAGTTCTTTGAGCATTTCGCAGTGATGTGTGTTATAGTTGCATTGGAGAACAAAACGACAAATTGAATTGTAGAGGGTGTCAAGTTTGCTAAGGTGGATTTGAGGTGCCGAGCCATATACTATGTCTCCATAGTCAATAATTGGCATTAGCATCTTTCTGACCTGGACACTTAGGGAGGATTTGTTCCTGTAAAGTACCCCTAGTTTGGCATAGGTCTTGGTTGTCAGGGCATCAATGTGCATCCCGAATGTTAAGTGGGAGTCAAACCATATGCCCAGGTATTTAAAACTAGTGACAGGGGTTAGGGTGGTGTTAGTGTTGGTTCTAATCAGGAGCTCAGTCACTGGAAGCTTTACAAATTTAGTCTTGGTCCCAAATACCATTGTTACAGTCTTGTCAGTGTTTAAAAACAGTTTGTTTTGGGAAATCCAGTTTTCGAGTCTGAAAAAGTCAGACTGAAGTATGTGTTGAAGGTCAGAGAGGCTCTGGCTGTGTGCATACAGGATTGTGTCATCTGCATACATGTGTATTGAGGCTTCCTTACAAGCTGTGGGAAGATCATTAATGAACACTGAGAAGAGTAGGGGCCCCAGAACAGAGCCTTGCGGGACACCACACGTGATATCCAGGGGGTTGGAGTTAGAGGCAGATCATTTGCCCCCAAACCTTTTTTCTGTCCCAGATCCTCATATGTGGTGACGTTGTGATTTTGTGATGTTGTGATGTGGTGACGTTGTGACGTTGTGATGTTGATTCCCAGTTTTGGCTCCATTTAAATGGATGAGACCACCATCTTCTCCAGCTTAGGGATGCAGCTTCGCAGACCATTGACTAAGGGTCTGTAAGGGGCCGCAGTGGAAATGTAGAAAGAACGGGGAGTCCCTGCCTCACCTCCAGCATTGCAAGGTACATATAGACCGTTTCTAGGCCCTCTCAGTGAACCCATCCCGACCACATTACAGACATAACGGATGGATTACCGGGCCCACGCGTGCGCTCCGATACGTGTGGGATGTTGCTTATTCCCCAAACTTGGCCTGTTTGGGTTTTCTACAGGAGACGTTTGGGAGACACTGGCATAGATAATTCTGCATCTCTGCTCATTGTGCTAATAGCCACTGATAGACGTGTGTCTCATCCTTATAAAACCCAGTAAAACTCTTTTCTCATAGTACAGAACTGATTTATTAAAAAAGAAACACGTGTGTAGGATATTGCTGAGTCTGCAGCTGTAAAGCATCAATACTACTTTTTTTCTTTCTTATTTTTATATATAAAGCATATGACATTTCTACATTCTTACCTAAGCTTGCTACTGTTTGGTGCTCCTGGGAAAAATACTGATTGTGAGCCTAACATAATGGCCACCTTTTCAGTTCCAATCAATCCTTCAGTCAGTGTAACTCAGCAGCTACGATGTATCCTGATATTACTAAGGTAACATTTTTTGTTACAGTTTGCAGCTCAAATTGCTGGGAACATTGGCAACAAATTATTGCAAACAGGAAAGTGTTGCAAAGATCTTGCACTGCTGGGGAGGTGGGATACAGCCTGTTATAGAAATCAAAGGAGTTAAATAATAATACAAAAAAGTTACTGTTATTTACTAATACAGAACTGATTTTTTTTTTTAAACCCGATAAGATTTCCCGTTTTGCCGCTTTAAAAAGCGGAGAATTTCTTGGCGCCCGGCACGTAACACTACTCCTTTGATCCCTGCGTTGAGTCACCGGGAGACCTCAGGTCTCCTCCTGCCCTGGTCAGCGAGAGATCCCTGACGTATCACCTGGATATCGGTTGTCTGCGCGCATCAGGCGGGCGACAGTCACGTGACGACGCATCGGAGGCCTGGCCGCGGATTAATTCCTAGAGATATTGTTAATGAGATTTTTTTTTTATGCCGGCGCTCACCGGCGGAGATCTCATTCCATGCAGAAATGTAGCAGGCCGTTCCCAAAGAGACCCCGCAGGCCGTTCCCAAAGAGACCCCGCAGGCCGTTCCCAAAGAGACCCCGCAGGCCGTTCCCAAAGAGACCCCGCAGGCCGTTCCCAAAGAGACCCCGCAGGCCGTTCCCAAAGAGACCCCGCAGGCCGTTCCCAAAGAGACCCCGCAGGCCGTTCCCAAAGAGACCCCGCAGGCCGTTCCCAAAGAGACCCCGCAGGCCGTTCCCAAAGAGACCCCGCAGGCCGTTCCCAAAGAGACCCCGCAGGCCGTTCCCAAAGAGACCCCGCAGGCCGTTCCCAAAGAGACCCCGCAGGCCGTTCCCAAAGAGACCCCGCAGGCCGTTCCCAAAGAGACCCCGTCCGCTCTCATCTCCATGAAAATCAATTAGTGCTGGAAATACGTGGGAGTTTTTTTTTACAATTTTTTATTATAATATCCGTCATGACGATAAACACTTCACACCTCACAATGGCAGCGGCACAGCCATTCTTTTGTCCCATATCTTTAACCCTGTCGCTGCCAGACATTACAAAGCAAAGGTTAACTAACTCCTTGAATGCCAAAGACTCCTGCCTCAAGTTGCGATGCAAATCCTAAATTGGGGAGACAGAATGGAAGTTCATTTATTAGAAGAAAAAAAACACTTTCACCATGAATTCCACAAATGTGTTCTATTAAGCCAGGGGTGGCTAACTCAAGTCCCCAAGGGCCACCAACAGGCCAGGTTTTCAGGATATCACTGCTACAGAACATGTGTTGAGCCACCTGTGCTGAAGCAGGGATATCCTTAAAACCTGACCCTTGAGGACTGGAGTTGGCCACCCCTGGATTAAGCCTTTATATTTCCTTCTCTACCAAAGTTACATAGTAGATGAGGTTGAAGAAAAGACATATGTTCATCAAGTTTAACCTATTCTAATCACACGATCACTGCGGACTCTCTTTGGGAGATATGTTCCTCATCCGAATTATTATTGGAGGGTTCTTACTGCCAGGGAGAATTTTCTAAGAAATGCTTTATAACCCAGCCTGGGTTCTTGTAACTTTGGACTAATATTATGCATTGTAATTAAATAATAGTATTTTCTCAGGAACAGGAGTGGCCAACTCCAGTTCTCAACGACCACCAACAGGTCAGGTTTCCAGGATTCAGGCACAGGTGGTGCAGCCTTCGACTGAGCCACTGATTGAGCTGATGCAGGGATATCCTGAAAACCTGACCTGTTGGTGGCCCTTTAGCACTGGAGTGTGTTGCTGTAGATACAATTTGGGTGTCTACATTTGAAAAGCTATTACAAATATATACTAAAATGGCTAAAATAAATGTTACAGATTGGCGTGTCACGTACACGGGACGGCACCGGTAAGGCTGCTTCACATGCTAACGCCAGATCTAAGTACACGTGTTGTTACTTATGCGAGTCCCATTACGTTGTTCTCTTTGTCCCTTTCCTTACATACAAAATTCATGATAACACAAGCTGTGACCTTTTAAAAAAATGCAGCACTGTTTTTTCCCAATCTGCACATTAGAAATGGATACGGTGTTTCCCTTCACAGAATAGGACGTGTATAGGTGTCAGGACGTCGGAATTAAATGCACAATCTCACTTAGCAGCGTATGAAAATAATAATAATAATAATATATATTAAAGCAGCTATCCAACACGAATAATATTTGGCACTGGGACTCTGTGAGATCACTCTGCCACTATTAAACACCAAAGAGTATGCAATAGCAGTGATGGCCATTTTTAAATGTTCCACCAAAAATCGGTCATATAAATTGCTGGAGGATTTTCCGAAATATGTTTTTTTCCCCCCTCTCTCGTGGCCTTATTGGTTACTGTCAGGAACGCCACCAAACCCAAACACCTGTGTGCGCGTGACTTGTGTATGTGACAGGGGTTAAAACTAGGGTGACCATATTTGTCCCGGGGGGAAAACCGGGACAAATTTCGTGAATACGCAAACGGCGAGCGCCGATAAAATCCCGGAATAGTGGCCAAAAAAGTCGGGACAAAGGGCTTAAACCCGGGGGCGTCTGCTCAACCCGTTTAAACCCTATAGCTACCCAACTGACTCGATGACCTTGCCAGAGGGCACTCAAACCCAGGACATACGTGAGAACGAGAGGTAACTCTCAATGTGTTACTTCCCGGTAAAACATTTTATAAATAAATAAATAAAATAAATAAATATCTCCCCAAAAACCGTCACACTACCTCTCGGGTACGCTGCTGCTTCCCGTTAGGGTTCCTCCTGTTTGCTACAAAAAGATAATTGACACAAACTCAATGTAGCAAAATGTGACAGAAAATGCGAAGATTCTATGTTCAATTAGGAGCTTATTACAGGGGTGGGAGTTTCCCGGGCGCACGGGCGCCTAAAATGTCGTCACTGGCGCCTGGGTTTTGTGGTGCTGAGTGACCTGTCAGTCACTGCGCCGCAGACGCCGGCGGCTGCTGTGACTGACAGGTCACTGAGCGTTGGCCCATTCAGTGTGTAGTGCTACGGGGGGACGAGGGGGAGGGCTTGCCGAGGTGCGCTATGGCTTGGGGGGTGGGAGGGGTGGGGGAAGAGATACAGAGAGTATCAACACTGTGCCCCCCTGCACTCTGCGAGGTTTGTGAGGGAGGGAGGAGTGAGAGTGTCAGTGAGGGAGGGGGGAGAGAGCGTCAGTGAGGGAGGGGAGAGAGCGTCAGTGAGGGAGGGAAGAGTGTGTCAGTGAGGGAGGCGGGAGAGAGCGTCAGTGAGGGAGGGGAGAGAGCGTCAGTGAGGGAGGGGAGAGTGTCAGTGAGGGATGGAGGGGAGAGCGTCAGTGACGGAGGGAGGAAAGAGTGTGAGGGAGGAAGAGGGTGTCAGTGAAGGAGGGGGGAGAGGGAGTCAGTGAGGGAGGGGAGAGAGCATCAGTGAGGGAGGGGGAGAGAGAGCGTGAGGTAGGAAGAGGGTGTCAGTGAGGGGGGAGAGGGCGTCAGTGAGGGAGGGGAGAGAGTGTCAGTGAGGGAGGGAGGGTAGAGCGTCAGTGAGGGAGGGAGGGGAGGGAGGAAAGAGTGTGAGGGAGGAAGAGGGTGTCAGTGAAGGAGGGGGGAGAGGGAGTCAGTGAAGGAGGGGAGAGAGCGTGAGGGAGGAAGAGGGTGTCAGTGAGGGGGAGAGGGCATCAGTGAGGGAGGGGAGAGAGTGTCAGTGAGGGAGGGGGGAAGAGTGAGGGAGGGGGAGAGGGTGTCAGTGATGGAGGGGAGAGCATGTCAGTGAGGGAGGGGGGTGAGAGTGTGAGGGAGGGGTGAGAGCGTCAGTGAGGGAGGGAGAGCATCAGTCAGGGTAGGGGGAGAGAGCGTCAGTGAGGGAAGGGGGAGAGGGTGTCAGTGAGGGAGGGGGAGAGAGTCAGTGAGGGAGGGGGGAAATTGGGTTTAAAGTGCGACCCCCCCCCCAAAAAAAAAATGTTGGCTCCTAAAAATTCTGTCTGGCTCTTACGTTTTTAAAAAAAATTGTCCATCCCTGTAACAAAAGGTTGTACAGTGCTTGTTTATGACTTAGCCACTGATTGAACCACCTGTGCTGAAGCAGGGATATCCTGAAAACCTGACCTGTTACTGACGTGACGAATTGGCCACCCCTGGGTTAAAAGTACTAACGTGACAGTTACGTCATCATTAAATCTTAAAATAGATTCTTGTTTCATATAAATTAAACGGAGCTCATTGAAGCTAAGGTCTGGCTCTGAGGCGCATATATAAACATGCTTTCATCACTGCATCATTGAAATCACTGCAGCTTGACTTCCTGGTATGAACACACTCCTGTCTAAATAATGGGAGGGGTGTACTAGTGGAGGCCCCCTGCGTGGAATTTTGCTTGACTTTATAAAGCAGCTTTCTGCGGTATTTGGAGCATTTTTCACACATACACTTGCATGAATTGCTTTTGCTTCCACCTCATTTTATTAAACTATTTTTCGGCTGCCATGCCGGGATTCCACTCCTGCGGTGGCTGCATGAACGCCCGTTAATAAAATGAAGCAATATAAATACAAACCTTAATGATTAAAATCGACTCCAGTGTTCTACATTACCCTGGAGACTTCCAGGAGCATGTTACTTGGGTGAGTGCTTTTTATGTATAGCAACCTCATGATGAGCTGGAGTGGCGTTGCAACCCCCTGTAGTGCCAGGAAGACTTTCTTAACATTGACACAGAATTCATTCATTCTTCACTGCTTACACATGTTCGGTGCCTGGCTACACCAGGGATACATGTTACTACTGTATGTTACTACTTGAAGGATGCGTTACTTTACTTTGAACGCATTGGCTGTTGGGCATTTCTTGCATGAATTTGGTCCCCAATGTCTGCAGGATTCTGCTCTAGTTGGAGATATTTGACATCTGAATGGATGATGCTTGGATTGTGGATATTAAACGCAGAGAGTAGAAGATGAATTAGAAGCGGTGTATTCACTATACATGACAGATTATATTTTGATGTAATTTTGGGGGGTGTCAAATTGTCTCAGGAAAAGATCTACAGGACTCAGTAATCCCATGACAGATATTCTTTGACCCATCACTAATAGCCATACATGCAGTTATTATTAGGGCGTATATGTATCATGCTGGCAACATTCATTAACTATTTTTTTACCACATTTGTTATTGTGAGATATTCAGCCAAGCATGGTGACTAATCATTCATTCCTTTATTATTAATGACACTTTGTATCATCAGTAGCAATTGTTCATACAGGATAGTGTGTGTGATATATATATATATATATATATATATATATATATATATATATATATATATATATATATATATGTATGTGTGTGTGTGTGGGTGTGTGTGTGTATATATATAGATATATATACTGTATATGTGTGTGTGTGTGTGTGTGTGTGTGTATATATATATATACTGTAAATATTACTGTATGTTCATTTGCATGTCTTAGACAGGTCTGCAACCCTGTCTTTCCCCATTATCGCCCAGCATACAGCGCTTCCACTACAGCAAGGGATTCTGGGAAATGACATGCAAATGTGCACTCAGTGCCACCTTTTGTCTCAAGCTCGTATTACACAAGCCAATCCTCAAGCCAATGCAGGCTGTTTTAAACACAGCTTTTAGACAGAGGCTGGGATGAGATGCAAAGCCATTAAACCCACTCACAGACATGTTTCAACCTTGATGGGTATCATCAGTGTGAGGTTGGTCTTAATGGCTAAGCGGGTTTGAGCACTCACATATGTGTAGATACAGGTGGTAGTAGGGGGCAGACTGTCCAGGTGTCAGCAGCAAGGCAGCACATCTGATAGAAGAGAGAAAACTCCTGTTGATTAGGACACACACAGTGTCATCAGATAACCTGTGTGATATCCGCTTCTGCCTTTGAGTAAACCGCTCATTTGCCCCACCACCAGTACCTCAGGATTATCGAGGGTCAGCGAAGGCCCTGTGATACATAGTGTTCCTGTAATACACTGTGATACATAGTGTTCCTGTAATACACTGTGATACATAGTGTTCCTGTAATACACTGTGATACATAGTGTTCCTGTAATACACTGTGATACATAGTGTTCCTGTAATACACTGTGATACATAGTGTCTCTGTAACACACTGTGATACATACTGTCTCTGTAACACACTGTGATACATACTGTCTCTGTAACACACTGTGATACATACTGTCTCTGTAACACACTGTGATACATACTGTCTCTGTAACACACTGTGATACATACTGTCTCTGTAACACACTGTGATACATACTGTCTCTGTAACACACTGTGATACATACTGTCTCTGTAACACACTGTGATACATACTGTCTCTGTAACACCCTGTGATACATACTGTCTCTGTAACACACTGTGATACATACTGTCTCTGTAACACACTGTGATACATACTGTCTCTGTAACACACTGTGATACATACTGTCTCTGTAACACACTGTGATACATACTGTCTCTGTAACACACTGTGATACATACTGTCTCTGTAACACACTGTGATACATACTGTCTCTGTAACACACTGTGATACATACTGTCTCTGTAACACACTGTGATACATACTGTCTCTGTAACACACTGTGATACATACTGTCTCTGTAACACACTGTGATACATACTGTCTCTGTAACACACTGTGATACATACTGTCTCTGTAACACCCTGTGATACATACTGTCTCTGTAACACCCTGTGATACATACTGTCTCTGTAACACACTGTGATACATACTGTCTCTGTAACACACTGTGATACATACTGTCTCTGTAACACCCTGTGATACATACTGTCTCTGTAACACCCTGTGATACATACTGTCTCTGTAATACCCTGTGATACATACTGTCTCTGTAATACCCTGTGATACATACTGTCTCTGTAACACACTGTGATACATACTGTCTCTGTAACACACTGTGATACATACTGTCTCTGAAACACCCTGTGATACATACTGTCTCTGTAATACCCTGTGATACATACTGTCTCTGTAACACCCTGTGATACATACTGTCTCTGTAATACCCTGTGATACATACTGTCTCTGTAAAACCCTGTGATACATACTGTCTCTGTAACACACTGTGATATATACTGTCTCTGTTATACCCTGTGATACATACTGTCTCTGTAACACACTGTGATACATACTGTCTCTGTAACACACTGTGATACATACTGTCTCTGTAACACACTGTGATACATACTGTCTCTGTAACACACTGTGATACATACTGTCTCTGTAACACACTGTGATACATACTGTCTCTGTAACACACTGTGATACATACTGTCTCTGTAACACACTGTGATACATACTGTCTCTGTAACACACTGTGATACATACTGTCTCTGTAACACACTGTGATACATACTGTCTCTGTTACACACTGTGATACATACTGTCTCTGTAACACACTGAGATACATACTGTCTCTGTTATACCCTGTGATACATACTGTCTCTGTAACACACTGTGATACATACTGTCTCTGTAACACACTGTGATACATACTGTCTCTGTAACACACTGTGATACATACTGTCTCTGTAACACACTGTGATACATACTGTCTCTGTAACACACTGTGATACATACTGTCTCTGAAACACACTGTGATACATACTGTCTCTGTAACACCCTGTGATACATACTGTCTCTGTAACACACTGTGATACATACTGTCTCTGTAACACACTGTGATACATACTGTCTCTGTAACACACTGTGATACATACTGTCTCTGTAACACACTGTGATACATACTGTCTCTGTAACACACTGTGATACATACTGTCTCTGTAACACACTGTGATACATACTGTCTCTGTAACACTGTGATACATACTGTCTCTGTAACACACTGTGATACATACTGTCTCTGTAACACTGTGATACATACTGTCTGTAACACACTGTGATACATACTGTCTCTGTAACACACTGTGATACATACTGTCTCGGTAATACACTGTGATACATACTGTCTCTGTAATACCCTGTGATACATACTGTCTCTGTAACACACTGTGATACATACTGTCTCTGTAACACACTGTGATACATACTGTCTCGGTAATACACTGTGATACATACTGTCTCTGTAACACACTGTGATACATACTGTCTCTGTAACACACTGTGATACATACTGTCTCGGTAATACACTGTGATACATACTGTCTCTGTAACACACTGTGATACATACTGTCTCTGTAACACACTGTGATACATACTGTCTCGGTAATACACTGTGATACATACTGTCTCTGTAACACACTGTGATACATACTGTCTCTGTAACACACTGTGATACATACTGTCTCTGTAACACACTGTGATACATACTGTCTCGGTAACACACTGTGATACATACTGTCTCTGTAACACACTGTGATACATACTGTCTCTGTAACACACTGTGATACATACTGTCTCTGTAACACACTGTGATACATACTGTCTCGGTAATACACTGTGATACATACTGTCTCTGTAACACACTGTGATACATACTGTCTCGGTAATACACTGTGATACATACTGTCTCGGTAATACACTGTGATACATACTGTCTCTGTAACACACTGTGATACATACTGTCTCGGTAATACACTGTGATACATACTGTCTCTGTAATACCCTGTGATACATACTGTCTCTGTAACACACTGTGATACATACTGTCTCTGTAATACCCTGTGATACATACTGTCTCTGTAACACACTGTGATACATACTGTCTCTGTAACACACTGTGATACATACTGTCTCTGTAATACCCTGTGATACATACTGTCTCTGTAACACACTGTGATACATACTGTCTCTGTAACACACTGTGATACATACTGTCTCGGTAATACACTGTGATACATACTGTCTCTGTAACACACTGTGATACATACTGTCTCTGTAATACACACTGTGATACATACTGTCTCGGTAATACAGTGTGAAACATACTGTCTCTGTAACACACTGTGATACATACTGTCTCTGTAACACACTGTGATACATACTGTCTCTGTAACACACTGTGATACATACTGTCTCGGTAATACACTGTGATACATACTGTCTCTGTAACACACTGTGATACATACTGTCTCTGTAATACACACTGTGATACATACTGTCTCGGTAATACAGTGTGAAACATACTGTCTCTGTAACACACTGTGATACATACTGTCTCTGTAACACACTGTGATACATACTGTCTCGGTAATACACTGTGATACATACTGTCTCTGTAACACACTGTGATACATACTGTCTCTGTAACACACTGTGATACATACTGTCTCGGTAATACACTGTGATACATACTGTCTCTGTAACACACTGTGATACATACTGTCTCTGTAACACACTGTGATACATACTGTCTCGGTAATACACTGTGATACATACTGTCTCTGTAACACACTGTGATACATACTGTCTCTGTAACACACTGTGATACATACTGTCTCGGTAATACACTGTGATACATACTGTCTCTGTAACACACTGTGATACATACTGTCTCTGTAACACACTGTGATACATACTGTCTCGGTAACACACTGTGATACATACTGTCTCTGTAACACACTGTGATACATACTGTCTCTGTAACACACTGTGATACATACTGTCTCTGTAACACTGTGATACATACTGTCTCGGTAATACACTGTGATACATACTGTCTCGGTAATACACTGTGATACATACTGTCTCTGTAATACCCTGTGATACATACTGTCTCTGTAACACACTGTGATACATACTGTCTCTGTAATACCCTGTGATACATACTGTCTCTGTAATACCCTGTGATACATATTGTCTCTGTAATACCCTGTGATACATACTGTCTCTGTAACACACTGTGATACATACTGTCTCTGTAACACACTGTGATACATACTGTCTCTGTAACACACTGTGATACATACTGTCTCTGTAACACACTGTGATACATACTGTCTCTGTAACACACTGTGATACATACTGTCTCTGTAACACACTGTGATACATACTGTCTCTGTAACACACTGTGATACATACTGTCTCTGTAACACACTGTGATACATACTGTCTCGGTAATACACTGTGATACATACTGTCTCTGTAACACACTGTGATACATACTGTCTCTGTAACACACTGTGATACATACTGTCTCTGTAATACCCTGTGATACATACTGTCTCTGTAACACACTGTGATACATACTGTCTCTGTAACACACTGTGATACATACTGTCTCTGTAACACACTGTGATACATACTGTCTCGGTAATACACTGCCATTGCACCTCTCTGCACTCACAGATCTCAACCATGGGGACAGTTTTGTAACCACTTTAGATCTCCTTAGAACCGAGGCGGCCAACTCCCTTCCTCACGGGCCCCCAACAGGCCAGGTCTTAGAGATATCCTCTGCTTCAGCACAGGTGGCTCAATCAGTTGGGCAGTTGTTGACTGAGGCACCTGTGCTGAAGGAGGGATATCCTTAAAACCTGACCTGTTGGTGGCCCTTGAGGACTGAAGTTGGCCGCCCCTGCCTAACATGTAAGGAAAGATCAGAGAATTAGATGAATGGCTTCTATTGAAATGCTAATACTTCCTTCTTTTCCGCCCCCCTCCCTGTATATTTCCCTGCATGGCTGCCATAGGCTGCTTATTGTATTCTTTACCTATAGAATCTCCTTCACCTTGAACTGAAGTAGAGGGTTTTGTTGCGGGAACGTCACCCCCCTTCCAGGTCACAGTGCACCCGTTCCTTTAGTGAATGATAATTTGCTCTGCTATTCATCCTTTTCCTGCTCTATTATTGGTATGTATTCTGCGCTACTCAGGGAGGGAGAGAGGCAGATCTGACAGATACTTGCAAAGGGCACTGACATAAATATAAGGCAGAGGAAATAAGCAATTTCCAGAGTCAACTATATGCAGGACAAAGACTCGTGCACAGGTGGTAGTAGATTCATGAAGCTGCCTCCCAGCAGAGACACAGACACAGATTGCAGATAAGAGCCACTGACCTGCCTCGTCTGTCCATTCTCCCGGTCACTACCAAAAAATCATACACTCTACCAGATCTAAGTACTAAGTACTGTACTTCTTACCCGTGTGGTGTTTCCATCACCAACATGACTGCCTCTGTGTGCTGGGCTAGGCATCTTTGCAACTAATCTTTCAGTGAATAATTATTTAATTGCAGGTAAATAAAATATGTTTTTTCGTCATATTCACCAACCATACCAAGATTTGGGGCTAACCAGTGCAATACCCAAGTACAGGATATGCACTTTCTTATGAATAAAATGCACATTGTTACTTCTAAAACCTAGTCTAAGGGAGGTTTGAGAACCCCCTAATACAGGGGTTCTCAACTCCAGTCCTCAAGACCCAAAACATGTCACGTTTTCAGGATATACCTGATTCAGCACAGGTGGCTCAATCAGTGGCTCGGTCAAAGACTGAGCTACTGATTGAGCCACCTTTGTTGAAGCAGGCTCTTTGACTGAGCCACATGTGCTGAAGCAGGCTCTTCGACTGAGCCACTGATTGAGCCACCTGTGCTGAAGCAGGGATATCCTTAAAACCTGACCTGTTGGGGGGGCTTGAGGACTGAAGTTGAGAACCCCTGTCCTGATATAAGAACGATGTGTGTGGGAGAGTAGCCACCTCTCTCCTGATCGCCGTGAGACAGGGGTTGGGCGATTTTAACTCTTCACTGCCAAAGGAGCCAAAAGTCCATTGCTGGTCTTCCCGGCAACAGGAGGTTTCAAAACCTGAGCTGAGTTTTCCCTTTAAATCAGTATGGAGGGTCAGCTCAACCAGGTCAGGCTTTTACACCCAACCATCCCAAATGCAAAACCTGGACTGGATATTCAGCTCCGTGACCAGGTGCCACGTGGACACCCGCAAGCCACGTGCCCTTAGTGGAGTCATTTTATTTCTCCCTGTAGTACAGTGTAACATAGTGTGCATGCTGTTCAGAGAACAGAGTCATTGTTACATTACAACGTGCAGTGCAGTGTACACTGGCAGCCCCATACAGAGGCAGCACTGTTACTGAACGCGCAGCCCGAGCTGGAGCGTTCCTCCTGTAATGTTTGCGCTTCGTGCCACTGAGGTGCGTTTCCGAGGCTATGAAGTGAGACCCACGAAAGGATAATCCGCTGGCAGCTATAAAATGCACTGACTCCGAGCTCCACGCAGGCTGAATATCAACTATTATAAAACAGCCAGAGCGTGTCAGCCATTCATATTGCTAAACTGACTGACACCCCCCCCCCCCTCCTCCATCCTCACCGCGTGGTCCTGCGCACAGCAGCCGGACCGTACCACTGCGCACAAGCGAAAGGGGGAAGGTGTCTGCAGAGTCAAAGCACAAGTGTGCTAGTTCTTAGAGGAAAGAAAAGGAATCCCATATGCCAGGCGCGGGCAAAACTGGAGTCCATAATCTACCCCCGATTCCCACCATCTATGGCAGGGACGGGCAACTCCAGGGCCACAAACAGGTCAGGTTTTCAGGATATCCATGCTTCAGCACAGGTGCCTCCATCGATTGTGCCACCTATGCTGAAGCAAGGACTGCTTGAGCCACCTGTGCTGAGGCTTGGACTGATTGAGCCACCCTGTGCTGAAGCAGGGACTGATTGAGCCACCCTGTGCTGAACCAGGGATATCCTGATAACCTGACCTGCTTGTGACCCTGGGGGACTGGAGTTGCCCGTGCTGCCATAGATGGAGGGAATCTGGTGTATATTATTGACTCCAGTTTTGCATTTGGGAGACTTTGAGTCAAGACTCCCAAGGGGGTCTACAATGTGGCAAAAGTGGTTCAGTTCTGGGGCAAATGGTTGCACCAAGGGTATAAAAGGGGGAAAAAAACCCTATTTATTGATCCCTTGTGACCTGATACGTAGAACCCATAGTTCTGTGGGGCTTTTTTGTCTTAGGCTGCGCGTATAGTGCCCACGACACGCGACGTGACGGGTGACGTCACCCGTCACCGCTAGCGAAAGTTATATTTCGCTTTGCGGCGGCGTCACGGGCTTCTGGGTATTTGATCAGGGGCTGCCACATGAGGCGACAGCCCTCGAAAAATCAAATATTCCCGACTTCCAACGTCCGCGACGTCGCATTGCCGCCGTCGCGCTTACTATAAGCGCACGTGGCGGCGGCAATGTATTTGTTTTTGGGCGGTGTCGCCCGTCGCGGGCACTATACGCACGGCCTTAGAAGTTATATTTTTTCTGTGTTTAATGAACATTAATCAGCAGATGTTGCCCTTGTTAATGTCTGTCTGAATGTCGTGACAATGAATCCTACCTCCAATTGTTTGATTTCTTTCTAATTTTCTGGTTTACCTCTGATCCTTTTTATTTGGGCACTTGTTTGTATTCTCCTGCTGGATGAAGCCTCCCCAATGATCTCCCAGATACTGCAGTTACAGCCTCTCTTCTCCACGTTGCTCTACTTCCTAATTTCATCCTCCCATCTTTTGGTCATCATCTTGGTCTTTTGATATCCTTTGGAATCCAGTCAAGTACCATCTTTGTCCAACGATGACCACTTCCTCTTGTGTTTTGCCCAGCCACCACCTATTTTAATTTCTTCACCCTTGTTACGATGTTGTTACGATGTTGCAGATTTGTGTACGGTTTCGAACACATTCAGAATACACTGGGTGAACAGAATACACTGGGTGAACAGAATACACTGGTTGAACATTTTCCTCTTGAGGCTGGGTGGGGGAGGGTTTACTTGAAAGGTTGTCTTGTTTCTTCCAAATGAGCTCCATCCCATCCTTCTATTGATTTAATTTGATCGGTTCCCATCTATTGATACTTGCTGGTGAAGGTAGACATAGTTTTAAGGTTCTGTTCCGTGTATTTTGATCTGTTTACAGTTGGCACATTTTCTTGAACATCACTTTGGTCTTGCTGATATTCGTTTGAAGACACACCACATTCTTATTTGCTTTCTTAGTGAGTTCTCTGATTTGTTGCTGAAGTTCTTCTGGAGATCAGAGACTTTTTGCGGCAAAAATAACGTTGTCTGTAAACAGAATCAAATGCTTTTGTAATCTACGATTCCTAAGATGAGGGGTTAATCATATTAATTACTTAGAGAAACCACTTCTCGACTCGACTGCTAAAACTCTGACTCAGGCCCTCATTCTCTCATGTCTCGATTACTGCAACCTCCTGCTGTCCGGCCTTCCTGCCTCTCACCTGTCTCCCCTACAATCTATCCTAAATGCTGCTGTCAGAATCACTCTACTCTTTCCTAAATCTGTCTCAGCATCTCCCCTCCTGAAATCCTTCTCCTAGCTTCCGATCAAATCCCATATCTCACACTCAATTCTCCTCCTCATTTTTAAAGCTTTACATTCTTCTGCCCCTCCTTACATCTCAGCCCTAATTTCTCGCTATGCACCATCCCGACTCTTGCGTTCTTCCCAAGGATGTCTTCTTTCTACCCCCTTTGTATCTAAAGCTCTCTCCCGCCTTAAACCTTTCTCACTTTCTGCCCCGCACCTCTGGAATGCCCTTCCCCTCAATACCCGACTAGCACCCTCTCTATCCACCTTTAAGACCCAACTTAAGACACATCTGCTTAAAGAAGCATATACATAGCACTGAATAATCCTGGACACATGATACATAAAGCTTTGCCCCCTGCAGACGCACTTACTAGAACTCCCTCCTACTGTCTCTGTACGTTCTCCCTACCTACCAATTAGCTTGTAAGCTCCTCGGGGCAGGGACTCCTCTTCCTTAATGTTATTTTTATGTCTGAAGCACTTATTCCCATGACCTGTTATTTATAGTATTTGTTATTTATATGATATTTATTACTACTGTGAAGCGCTATGTACATTTATGGCGCTAAATAAATAAAGACATACAATACTTCTTGTACAATTTGGATGTGGCCCATTGTGTTGTATTTAGTGCAAAATCCTGCTTGTTCTCTAGTCTGGGCAAAGACCAGGGTCTGCTGCAGCCAATTAATGAGTATCTCCGTAAAAAAAACCTTATAAGTGACTAGAAACACACTAATTGCTCTGTGGTCCTTGAGGTCGTCTTTGTCTCCTTTCTTATGGCTGACGATCTGTATGACATTGCTCCACTATTATGGGATTTCCCAGTTCTTCAAGCAACATGCAAGTATTTTTTTCTACTTGTTCCCCTTCTTCTTTCAAGGCTTCAGTTGTTATTTCTTCTTTCCGAGGGGCCTTCCCATTCTTCATGGATGCTATTGCCTTGGCTTCATCTTCTGGAAGGACCAATGGGTACATCAGTGGTGATTCTTCTGGCTTTTCATTTGCTTGATGATGCCCTGTGTTATCTCAACGCACTAACATTGCCTTTTATTGTTGATTCATTGTCTTGAGTGCAAAGATTTATTCCTTCCCAATCAGAAGTCACAGCTTTGTCTTCATTATGCTTTTGGGATCTTTGATTGTCTTCTTCACCAGCAGTTCCACTTTCTTACATCCTCAGTTATGCACTTGCAGATCATCTTGCACAGCTCTATATATTATGTAAGCTTAGAGGAGCCCACCGCTAATAGTAAAAGTGGTCTTAGAGGGTGCAGCTAAGGGAACGGGGAGAGCACCAAAAATATCCACAGGGGGGATAAAGAGAAACATGTAACCTCCATTGCTTCCACCATCCTAGTTGTCTCGCCCCATGCTTAATTAGCACCCACTGCAGCTATATTTCTAGCACCTATAGTGGCCCCTGTCGTTAGAGGTTGAGCACCGAATAAGGAACCTTGATCTCGTTATCCCCCCTGTGAATATTTTTTACAGCTCTTTGTTTTCCTCTTCTGTTCTTCCATCTTGAGATTTCCTAGTTTCTTGTCGTTTTCTCAGTAACTGTTTTGTCTCATCTGATGTTTTGTTATCATGATTTTTGTTAGCGATATCTCCATTATTTTCCTGCATTTCCAGCAACAATCTTCAGACGTTTTTCATAATTGTTAAAGTGCACCTCGAGCAAGCTATGCAATTTTTCATCTGTAGGTAAAATCACCTGTTGTTGTTTTGGAGGTTCCTATTGATTATTTCTGTATTATTATTAAACTCTGTTTGCTTTTTTCCACCTTCGCATAATTCACAGCAAACCAATTGTTGATCACTTCCCGTGTCAAAACAGTTATTGATGGTGCTGTCTTCAATCACGTGGTTTTTTTTCTTAGCTAGTCAACTCCATTCATGATTGTATTGGGTTCCTTTATGTCCTTTTTTCTATTTGGATTCATCTTGAAGAATGAATTCATGATGTAGAAGTTTTCCCATTCTGTGAATTTAACCAACTTGTCTCTACATTCCTGCTGCTGTAACCCTACTTAGCAACTAATCCCTCGTCTTTCTGCTGGACCCCAATCTTTGCATTGAAATCTCCCATAATGAGATCTTGAGGTGGCAGTTCCCTTTGTTGTTAAGTTGGTTGATTTCATGGTAGAAGTCTTCCACGTCACTGTCTGCGTGACTCAATGTTGGAGCGTACGCTTGGGTAATTTGAAGCCTATATCTCTTTGTCAACTGGATAGCGATTCTGGCTGCTCTTTCTGATGAGCGTTCATTCTCCACCATGTTGTTTTTCTATTTCTTGTGAATGATGAATCCTACCTCACTCATCCTTCCATTTTCTGTACCTCTGTGATATGATAGGTGTCCCCTTTTGAGCTCAGTGAGGATCTTCATCTTTCCCTTTAACTTCACTAAGGCCAACAGTATCCCATCTAGTATCTTCAAGCTGAATTTCCAGTTCTTGCAGTGCTGCTTCACTGGAGAGAGTCCGGAAGCCATGTAGAGGTTTGAATGACTGCTGGTGTCTAACCCTTGGGGATTCTTCACACCCTCTGCCATCTTGTCTTCTTCCTGAATGCTGTCCAGCTCAGGAACAATCTGGGCTATGTAAATTGAGGACCATCGGGTTTCCATACCTTTTCATATTTGGGTGTTGAGACCTTACTTGCCATGCTGGCCTCACCTGCATGTTGGCAAGTACCTTTGCCACTTTAGCTGGGTATATTGTTCACGCTTTCATTGTATGGGTGACCCTACCAGCACCAGTGCCACTATACATCTTCTTGAACGCAACGAAAATATGTCCAAGCGCACCAAATGTGTGATTAGTGAAAACGTGAGGTGATGGTCAATAAAGACCTAAAAAGTGAATGGTATGATATAAATATACAGTGGCCAGAGTGACTTTATAGTCACAAGTAAATAGTGCAAAAAATAAAAATGTTGAGGTGATACACAGCAAATAAATCGCCACTAACAATGTTATAAAGCCCCCTTAGTGAAGGAGGGTCGGCTGCTGTGCTGGATATGGAGATGCCAGGAAATCACCAACTGAATAGATAAAGAAAGCGCAAGACCCTCATAGTGTAGTATATAAAAAACGAATTATATTTATAAAAAGGTGAGATATGCACGCACAAGATGTATAGAACAAATCAGTATTTGGGTATAGTAACCAGTATCAGAGAGGCTGTCCCACGTCTGCTGCACAGGATCCACGGATTTCAGCGTACACTCTCTCCCAGTGGCTCCTGCCCTGCGTCCTGCTCTCTTCATTTTTTATATACAACACTATGAGGATCTTGCGTCCAGAGAGGTAATACCGGTATACACATACACGCCCAGAGAGGTAATACCGGTATACACATACACGCCCAGGGAGGTAATACCGGTATACACATACACGCCCAGAGAGGTAATACCGGTATACACATACACGCCCAGAGAAGTAATACCGGTATACACATACACGCCCAGAGAGGTAATACCGGTATACACATACACGCCCAGAGAGGTAATACCGGTATACACATACACGCCCAGAGAGGTAATACCCGGTATACACATACACGCCCAGAGAGGTAACACCGGTATACACATACACGCCCAGAGAGGTAATACCCGGTATACACATACACGCCCAGAGAGGTAATACCGGTATACACATACACACCCAGAGAGGCAATACCGGTATACACATACACGCCCAGAGAGTTAATACCGGTATACACATACACGCCCAGAGAGGTAATACCGGTATACACATACACGCCCAGAGAGGTAATACCGGTATACACATACACGCCCAGAGAGGTAATACCGGTATACACATACACGCCCAGAGAGGTAATACCGGTATACACATACACGCCCAGAGAGGTAATACCGGTATACACATACACGCCCAGAGAGGTAATACCGGTATACACATACACGCCCAGAGAGGTAATACCGGTATACACATACACGCCCAGAGAGGTAATACCGGTATACACATACACGCCCAGAGAGGTAATACCGGTATACACATACACGCCCAGAGAGGTAATACCGGTATACATATACACACCCAGAGAGGTAATACCGGTATACACATACATGCTCAGAGACGTAATACCGGTATACACATACACGCCCAGAGAGGTAATACCAGTATACACATACATGCTCAGAGACGTAATACCGGTATACACATACACGCCCAGAGAGGTAATACCGGTATACACATACATGCTCAGAGACGTAATACCGGTATACACATACACGTCCAGAGAGGTAATACCGGTATACACATACACGCCCAGAGAGGTAATACCGGTATACACATACACGCCCAGAGAGATACCGGTATACACATACATGCCCAGAGAGGTAATACTGGTATACATATACACGCCCAGAGAGGTAATACCGGCATACACATACACGCCCAGAGAGGTAATACCGGTATACACATACACGCCCAGAGAGGTAATACTGGTATACACGTACACGCCCAGAGAGGTAATACCGGTATACACGTACACGCCCAGAGAGGTAATACCGGTATACACATACACGCCCAGAGAGGTAATACCGGTATACACATACACGCCCAGAGAGGTAATACCGGTATACACATACACGCCCAGAGAGGTAATACCGGTATACACATACACGCCCAGAGAGGTAATACCGGTATACACATACACGCCCAGAGAGGTAATACCGGTATACACATACACGCCCAGAGAGGTAATACCGGTATACACATACACGCCCAGAGAGGTAATACCGGTATACACATACACGCCCAGAGAGGTAATACCGGTATACACATACACGCCCAGAGAGATAATACCGGTATACACATAGACTCACAGAGAGGTAATACCGGTATACACGTACACGCACAGAGAGGTAATACCGGTATACACATACACGCCCAGAGAGGTAATACCGGTATACACATACATGCCCAGAGAGGTAATACCGGGATACACATACACACCCAGAGAGGTAATACCGGTATACACATACACGCCCAGAGAGGTAATACCGGTATACACATACATGTCCAGTATTACCTCTCACTTTTTACTGTACACAGTGTCCAAATACAGGACAGTCCGGTTCAATACTGGACACCTGGCAACCATATATATATATGTGTGTGTGTTAATGTTTTTACTGTGATTCCCTCTGTTCTGTTAATACTGGAGCTAGTCTGAGATCTGGTTGTGTTTCGTGCATTCTTCAGGGGTAAATATAAAATAGCTGACATTTTCTTTTCACAGGTAGTAATAGTTGTGTTATATACGTATTGAAATTGGCATTACATTGTAAACATTTTATTTGACTCAGAGGAAAACAGGCCGCTGCGTGTCCTTTCAGTGCCGATTTCCTGTGCTTAGTGTAAACCTTTCAGAAACAAGCAGTGAATTGTTTGACAGAGATAGAGTTAAACATATTTTATAGAGATTGACTGTACCTGGAAGGGGTTAATTTCGGTCACGTCCTCGTCCTTACAGCTAATTCTTTCAGCGCAGTCCTGCTGACATGTGACCTTCCCACTATTCAATTCCACAGAACAAGCGTACAGCGCTTTCTCCGCGGCTTCAGTTATTGTTTCCACTTCAATTTAGTCACCTTGAAAAGAGGCTTTACAGGGGAAAAAATACTAAAACGCACAAAGAGAACCTGGCTGACAAGATCAGCTTCCTCTGTACCCAGAGCTGTTCCTGGGACTGTGTCCCCAGGGCTGCTGGAATAATGCACACTTATTTCTGTAAATCGTTGTATGCAGAGACCTAAACACTTGATAATGTGAGAAGTTACCACAATAGAACATACAATTGTGTTCACAGCATGTGAAATGCTTGTTATATACTGTGTGTCGCTTTCGTTTGATTAATTCTGTCTGTGCTGGGTGCAGAAGAGGATTTGCAGACACTGGTGTCCAGTGAGTCTGACTTTCTTCTAATGAGTTATGTAGCCCGTCAGTGAGTGAGACAGTCTGTCTTATGTTGAGTGAGACAGCATTCCAATCAGTGAGACTTCCTTTTATTGATTGAGACAGTCTGTCTTCTGTTGAGTGAGACAGCCTTCCAATGAGTGAGACTTCCTTTTATTGAGTGAGACCGTCTGTCTTCTGATGAGTGAGACTTCCTTTTATTGAGTGAGACAGTCTGTCTTCTGTTGAGTGAGACAGCCTTCCAATGAGTGAGACTTCCTTTTATTGAGTGAGACCGTCTGTCTTCTGATGAGTGAGACAGCCTTCCAATGAGTGAGGCAATCTTCCAATATTTGGAGTTCCTTATATTGAGCGAGACTGCCTTCCGTTAGTGGAGACAGCCTTCCACTGGATGAGAGTATCTTCTAATAATTAACACTGCCTTCCGATGTGTACAGAGCACAGAATTGCTACTTTTTCTTCCAGGTTTGCATTTTTACTTTCTCTTATAGAATAAAATGACTAATCTAAAAAAAAAATGCAATTCTTAAGCAGGTATACTCTTATATCTCATCATCACCATTTGTTTAAATACCTAACCCCCTTTGCTAACAAAGATGCCCGATGCCTGTAATATATTTGCAGAAATCCCTTCCTGCTCCCTTTTTTGTGGAACAATTACTGCCAGAGACCTTCGTCTGCTCATTTTTCCAAGACCGCCTAATCAGAACTCCCCCCGGACACAGTACAGATACTTTTCTGGTTTAATCTCGTTGGCACCAGGCCTCGGGGGCTCAATCAAGCAACTATGTCACTGCTAATGTCTTCTGTTTCTGCAGGCAATCCCCCAATAGCCTCCGAATCTCACACCCCTAAATGGTGTTAGATTGTAAAGGACGAGACGTCACAGCTCGTAAACAGAGGAGGGAATACAGTATGTGTGTATGTCTTTATTTATACAGCGCCATTAATGTACATAGCGCTTCACAGCAGTAATACACGTGACAATCATATAAATAACAAATAATATAAATAACACAAAGGGGAGAAGTACTTCAGATAAAGGTAATATTTAGGAAAAGGAGTCCCTGCTCCGCAGAGCTTACAATCTAATTGGTAGGTAGGAAGAACATACAGAGACAATAGGAAGGTGTTCGGGTAAGTGCATCTGCAAGGGGCCAAGGTCGATATAAAGTATCAGCCGCGGAGCTACTCATATGCTTCGTTAAAGAGGTGTGTTTTTGTGTTTTAACATGGGTCTTAAAGGTGGATAGAGAGGGTGCTAGTCAAAATATGTATCTATTTATCTAATTGTCCCCCCCCCCCATCATCATATTTAAGTCACTAGTTTTCTTATTGATTCATTTCTCAAACTGCACATTTTTAAGCAAATGAGTGACCCTGCCGAGTTATAAGTTCGAGGGGGTAAAGAATAACGTGTAGAATACGATGCAGGGATAGGTAAATATGGCGTCGTACCTGGAGTGAGCTCAATGGTAACAACACTGACTTTGAAGCAGCTAACCCTGGTTTTAATCCCAGCGTCCGCTGCTTGGGACTTTGGGCATAGCCGTCTATTTCCATTTGCCTCGGGCACCAAAATGAGATTATAAACTCTTTGGGTGAGGAACCCACTGTGCCTGCACAATACTGTGTGCAGCGTTATAACATTATAAGCGGTATTCTTCTATCCGCACATCTCTGGCCAAATACATAGCACGTTTGTGTTTTCCCCTGTTGATTCTGTTATCTTTTTGGCAAAGTACCGTTAGAAACAGTGATTTCCATTGGCTCCCACAAATGAAGAGATGTCGCCTTTCCATAAAACCATTTAGCTGTTTGGTATAAAACCTGCATACGCAGAATAACAATAAGCCGCGAACGTGACAGATATTCATAAAGCGGCTGCCTATTCACACTCCCTGCTCCATCTGTGCCCTTGGCTCAAATAATTATGCAGATTAATAGTTTGTTGCGAAAGTGATGGATTCGCTTTTATTCTTCCCTCTCTCTCTCTCTTTTTGTTCCTCCTCCAGCAGAGCACAACACAATTGCAGGAACGTGTTGCCTGTTCAGGGCTTTTATTGGTCCAACATGAAAATTACACAGAGAGCTCTTTTTGTACATACGCTTTTAAGACCATGCAGGTGCCTTCTCCACACGAGGTCAAAACTGACAAGTCACGTCAGGAGCCCCTTGTACATTCATGTGTACTAAACAGGAGTGGCCAGCGCCAGTCCTCAAGAGCCACCAACACGGCAGGTTTTCAGGATATCCCTGCTTCAGCACAGATGACTGAGCCAATGATTGAGCCACCTGTGCTGAAGCAGGGATATCCGTAAACCCTGATCTGTTGGTGGCCCTTGAGGACTGCAGTTGGCCAGTCAACGACTGACCAACTGACTGAGCCACCTGTACTGAAGCAGGGATATCTGTAAACCCTGATCTGTTGGTGGCCCTTGAGGACTGCAGTTGGCCAGTCAACGACTGACCAACTGACTGAGTCACCTGTGCTGAAGCAGGGATATCTGTAAACCCTGATCTGTTGGTGGCCCTTGAGGCCTGGAGTTGGCCACCCCGTGTGCTATGTCCATTCAGGAGCCAGGTCTCATCCTCACATAGCACAGAGCAGACTCCCCCTACCAGAGGTGCATTCTTGAACCTTGTCTTTAACCCCCCTCTCCCCTCACCTTTGGTGCCGGTCCACGTGCTGTTTCCCCTTCCTCTCCCCAGTGTCACGGGGAGGCGGAGCTAAGGGGATTCAAAGGAGCGCAGGGGAGGGAAGGCAGTCTGCTCCCTGAAAAGAAGTAATTTCTCCCCCCTCCCCAACCCGTCCCTTTGTTTGTGTAATACCATATTGCCCTGTTCTGAGGGGATTATTACTATTATAGGCTAAATGTAGGCTATAAAAAAATAAATAAAAAAACTTTTGTAGTCCTATTGATTTTTATCAGCTGATTGTCTACATTATTTTGCTTTTACTGCAAGTTTATTAAAAGGAAATTGTAAATATACACAGCCCCCCCCCCTCAACACACACACACACACACTGCAGCCCCCCTCTATACACCAGCACACTCTGTAGTCCCCCCTCCTCTACACCCACAAAACACACTGCAGACACACACACAACACACACCTTTCCCCTCACGCCCTCTGCAGGCAGGGAGGGGGAGGAGTCAGTGCCTGGCTGCAGGGAGGGAGGGGGAGGAGTCGAGGCCTAACTGCAGGGTAGGAGAGGGAGGAGTCAGTGCCTGGCTGCGGGCAGGAAGGGGAGGAGTCAGTGCCTGGCTGCAGGCAGGAGGGGGAGGAGTCAGTGCCTGGCTGCAGGCAGGAGAGGGAGGAGTCAGTGTCTGGCTGCAGGGAGGGAGGGGGAGGAGTCGAGGCCTGGCTGCAGGGTGGGGGAGGAGTCAGTGTCTGGTTGCAGGCAGGGAGGGGGAGGAGTCAGTGCCTGGCTGCAGGGAGGGGGAGGAGTCAGTGCCTGGCTGCAGGCAGGGGGAGGAGTCAGTGCCTGGCTGCAGGCAGGATGGGAGAGGAGTCAGTGTCTGGCTGCAGGCAGGGAGGGGGGGGGAGTCAGTGCCTGGCTGCAGGGAGGGAGGGGAGGAGTCAGTGCCTGGCTGCAGGCAGGGGGGGAGGAGTCAGTGCCTGGCTGCAGGCAGGGTGGGGGAGGAGTCAGTGTCTGACTGCAGGCAGGGTGGGGGGAGGAGTCAGTGCCTGGCTGCAGGCAGGGTGGGGGAGGAGTCAGTGCCTGGCTGCAGGCAGGGTGGGGGAGGAGTCAGTGCCTGGCTGCAGGCAGGGTGGGGGAGGAGTCAGTGTCTGGCTACAGGCAGGGAGGGGGAGGAGTCCGTGCCTGGCTGCAGGCAGGGAGGGGGAGGAGTCAGTGCCTGGCTGCAGGCAGGGTGGGGGGAGGAGTCAGTGCCTGGCTGCAGGCAGGGTGGGGGGAGGAGTCAGTGTCTGGCTGCAGGCTGGTCGGGGGAGGAGTCAGTGCCTGGCTACAGGCAGGGTGGGGGAGGAGTCAGTGCCTGGCTGCAGGCAGGGTGAGGGAGGAGTCAGTGCCTGGCTACAGGCAGGGTGGGGGCGAAGTCAGTGTCTGGCTGCAGGCAGGGTGGGGGAGGAGTCAGTGCCTGGCTGCAGGGAGGGGGAGGAGTCAGTGCCTGGATGTAGGCAGGGTGGGAGAGGAGTCAGTGTCTGGCTGCAGGCAGGGGGAGGAGTCAGTGCCTGGCTGCACGCAGGATGGGGGAGGAGTCAGTGCCTGGCTGCACGGAGGGGGAGGAGTCAGTGCCTGGCTGCAGGCAGGGAGGGGGTGGAGTCAGTGCCGGGCTGCAGGCAGGGAGGGGGAGGAGTCAGTGTCTGGCTGCAGGCAGGGAGGGGGAGGAGTCAGTGCCTGGCTGCAGGCAGGGAGGGGGAGGAGTCAGTGCCTGGCTGCAGGCAGGGAGGGGGAGGAGTCAGTGCCTGGCTGCAGGCAGGGTGGGGGAGGAGTCAGTGTCTGGCTGCAGGCAGGGAGGGGGAGGAGTCAGTGCCTGGCTGCAGGCAGGGAGAGGCAGGAGTCAGTACCTGGCTGCAGGGAGGGGGAGGAGTCAGTGCCTGGCTGCAGGCAGGGTTGGGGAGGAGTCAGTGCCTGGCTGCAGGCAGGGAGAGGCAGGAGTCAGTACCTGGCTGCAGGCAAGGAGGGGGAGGAGTCAGTGCCTGGCTGCAGGCAGGGTTGGGGAGGAGTCAGTGCCTGGCTGCAGGGAGGGAGGGGGAGGAGTCAGTGCCTGACTGCAGGCAGGGAGGGGGAGGAGTCAGTGCCTGACTGCAGGCAGGGAGGGGGAGGAGTCAGTGTCTGACTGCAGGCAGGGCACCAAAAATTCATTACTGATTGGTTAAAATTCCGGGCATTATCCAATCAGAGAATTTAACAGCTTTAGCCTATAATGTGTATTATTTTGTATTTTCTTCCTTTTCATGAATAAGTAACATGGGAAGGATGCTGATCCAGGGAGTAATCCCATTGCCAATTCTTGGAGTCAGGAAGGAATTAAATTTCCCCTTATGAGATATCATTGGAGGTTATATCACTGAGGTTTTTGTTTGACTTCCTCTGGATCAAAAATACCGTAGGTCAAGATACCGGATAAAGTGCCCGTCTAAATTTAGCATGTTTTGAATTTGATGGACGTACGTCTTTTCAACCTCATCTACTATGTAACTATGCCAGCCGTGTTTGAGGTGGGCGTTCCATGGCATGTGTCCCGGCGGCTGTTGGGGGGGTAGGTGTGCGTTAACCTTGCCAGTGGGAGCTCTATTGTGCAGGTAACCCCTAAACCCCTTGTGGTGGCTGGGGGTAGCGAGTGGGCATGGCTCATTTGTGCGTGATTCCCTGGGACCAGTCTCGCTTAACGGCCGGGCCAATGGGCACCCGGCTTGGGGGGGTCATGTGGGCCATGTTTGGGGTGCCATCGGCCATTACCCGGGGGGAGAGCACGCGGGCAGGGTTGGCACTTACCAGGGTTTATTTATGTAAATAAAGCCCCGGCCTTCATACCTCCAGACCTGTGTTGTGTGTTTATTTATTTATATGTGGGTTGGGGGAGGGACGGGGAGATCCTCGCAGGCCCCAAGGTCAGGCACCAGGGACCAGGCAAGAGACCTTCAAAGTCATTTTCACTGTGTGATCATCTAAAAAAAAAAAAAACAACCACAAATATCCCGATTTGAACACAGACCTTTGGGGAGTCAATGCTAGATCATTATTCCAACGCACCTGCTATGTCTCCACAATTCATCTTATTGCCAGAGAGGCTTAACGAGGGGCGGGAGATGTTAAAACTCCCGGCTCACGTTTAATTCAATGAGAGACACACAATTTGATTCCCCTGCTTCCGACACCGGGAGGAATGATCCTACCAGCTCCTGGGGGTCATTCTGCACGTCTGTGCAAGCGTAGCACACCCCACGCCATTGCACACACATTAAGATTGTAAGCTCGGCAGTACAGGTTGGCCGTGGTGACTGTACTATTATACCATGCAGCATGGCAGAGGATAGATTGTAGAATTAAAACTAGCATTTATTTATTATGTATTATTCATTGAATTTGGCGCCGGAAAAAAAAATCCAACAAAGAAGTATCTTAAATTATCAATTTAACGGCACCAGGGTCGCTGAAACGGTTAAAAGGTTGGGGAATATTGCTAGTGTCACCGGTTTCACCCTCAAGATGCTTAGATTGTAAGCTCTTCGGGGCAGGGACTCGTTTTCCTATTGTTTTATGTCTGAAGTGCTTCTTCCTATTATGTGTTATAATATCACGTGTATTGTAAAGCGCTGTGTACTTGGCAGGCGCAATCTAAATACAGATTTACATGGAGTATATTGTAATGTCATATCATACAGTACATAGCGGCTCAGAGCGGGGACGCTGCAGCGTCATTCATTCCGCAGGGCTCCAGTTTCCGAGGCAGTTTTATTTCTGTGTGGGGTCTGTCATCGCAGCTGGGACACGAACCCGCGCTCTCTCGCATTCCCAGGAGGTACCGTTTCACTTTGAAAGCGGCCGCGGCCGGGGCAGAGCAATATTTCAATAGCAGGAACACAATGAACAATGGCCGCACCCCTCCCTCGCATCCTTGGCTATGCATTACTCGCGATTCGGAGGTATACGCTGCACGGCCAGCGAAGTCCGGCGGCGATCCGTGTACGGAAAGAATCGCAAACATGTTGCCACTCACGGGGTCGTTAAGTAATGAAGAATATCAATTTGTTAAACAAGAAGATCAATGTTTTCGTCCCAACGTGACTAATGTCCTGGACGGGACAGAAATGGATATTCTTCTTTAGTTAAAGACCTCGTAAGCGCCAACATTTGTGCGATTCATTCCAGCACACTGGCGCTCTCTCCACTGGGTCACCGAACGCACGGGCACCATGCTACCTGCGTATATTCCACCATAACCTTATGACTGTTAGCTTTCTGGGACAGCGAGGGCATCTTTCTGCTGAAACAGGGATACAGGCAGTCCTCAGTTATCCGACACAATGCGCTACTCAAAATGGCGTTGTAAAGCGAAACGTTGTAAAGCGAAACACGTTTTCCCATAGGAACACTGTTTAAATGAAAGGTTCCGTTCCTGAAGGCATTTTTAATGCTAAAATACACAAAATATTTTACACAGACAATAACATGAAACACACACATAAATTATATAGTGTATATAATGTATTATATATATAATATTACATAATATATAATATAATATAAAAATATAATATATTTTATAGTATAATATATATTATATACACAAACAACTTTGCAAAGCGTCGTAAGAGAGTTGGATAAGCCGTTTTGGCGTTGTAAAAATGAACATAGGTATGCATTGCACAGCGTTGGATAGGCCATTCGTTGTAAAGCGAAGCGTTGTAAAACGAGGACTGCCTGTATCCTGAAAACCTGACCTGTTGGTGGCCCTTGAGGACTGGAGTTGGCTACCCCTGGGCTAGCTAACCTAATAAATGGATAAAGGTCAAAAGGTCGACTGGCGTGGAATATTAACCCACACACTGCTGAATTCTTCTCAAGCACAGGAAATACATGTTCACAGTATACTTAATACAGTACGTTGGCCACGGACTGTCCACATTATGCCACTAGGGCACCTCTACAGGCCACGGAGGATGACAAACACTGCACTACCGTAGGTTTATTGACTCAAGGCCCATTGTCACACACACACACACCAGCGCTGGATGATATGAATAGATGTGTCTCTCCGGCAAATAAATCTTTGTGGGGTGAGAGTGGAGGAGCGCGAGGGGTGTGAGAGATGTTATTGATTAAGTGTCATAGAAGCCCAAATGCCTCTAAGCTCCCTGAAGATTAACTCCTTGGCTGCCAGAGAGGTCTGCAACGCATTGCAGAGCTATATAAAGGGGATTTCCATGTATTCTGTTCCCTGTGCCAGCGGATCCCAGACTTTTTTACACTGTGCCAACCCCCCCCCCCCTCTATAGAATATATCTTCCCCTAATGAATGAATCTCGTTACCTATTAATCTTTCTATCGCTAACAAAATAGTTTAGGGTCCATAGTTCGTAGGGGGAACACTCTAAATAAGGCCCCAAAACTGCCCCTCATGGTGTGCAGGCATCATGGGGGGATGGGGGGGGAAATAGCTGTCACTCACTGCGGGAGCTTCCATAGTCATGTCCCACAATGCATTGCTGCTGTGAATGTAAAGCATTGTGGGGAGCGACTTTGGAAGCACCTGCTGTAAGTGACAGGGATACCCCCCACCCCACCCCACCCCACCCCCTAAGGTGCATTTTGGGGTCTTACTAAGTGTGATGTCCCCACACGGACTCAGGACCCTGCCATACTGCCTGGGAGCTGCCAGTACAGATGTTTGGCAAACCCCTTGGGAACACCTCACACCCCCCCTGTTGGGAACACCTCACACACCCCCTGTTGGGAGCATCTCACACCCCCCCTGTTGGGAACACCTCACACACCCCCTGTTGGGAACACCTCACACCCCCCCTGTTGGGAACACCTCACACACCCCCTGTTGGGAACACCTCACACACCCCCTGTTGGGAACACCTCACACCCCCCCTGTTGGGAACACCTCACACACCCCCTGTTGGGAACACCTCACACACCCCCTGTTGGAAACACCTCACACCCCCCCTGTTGGGAACACCTCACACCCCCCTGTTGGAAACACCTCACACCCCCCCTGTTGGGAACACCTCACACCCCCCTGTTGGAAACACCTCACACCCCCCCCCCTGTTGGAAACACCTCACACCCCCCCCTGTTGGGAACACCTCACACCCCCCCTGTTGGAAACACCTCACACCCCCCCTGTTGGGAACACCTCACACCCCCCCTGTTGGAAACACCTCACACCCCCCCCTGTTGGGAACACCTCACACCCCCCTGTTGGAAACACCTCACACACCCCATGTTGGAAACACCTCACACCCCCCCCTGTTGGGAACACCTCACACCCCCCCTGTTGGAAACACCTCACACCCCCCCTGTTGGGAACACCTCACACACCCCCTGTTGGGAACACCTCACACACCCCCTGTTGGGAACACCTCACACCCCCCTTTTGGGGACACCTCACACCCCCCCCTGTTGGGAACACCTCACACACCCCCCTGTTGGGAACACCTCACACACCCCCTGTTGGGAACACCTCACACCCCCCCTGTTGGGAACACCTCACACCCCCCTTTTGGGAACACCTCACACCCCCCCTGTTTGGAACACCTCACACCCCCCCTGTTGGAAACACCTCACACCCCCCCCTGTTGGGAACACCTCACACCCCCCCTGTTTGGAACACCTCACACCCCCCCTGTTGGGAACACCACACACCCCCCCTGTTGGGAACACCTCACACCCCCCTTTTGGGAACACCTCACACACCCCCTGTTGGGGACACCTCACACCCCCCCTGTTGGGAACACCTCACACCCCCCTTTTGGGAACACCTCACACCCCCCCTGTTGGGGACACCTCACACACCCCCTGTTGGGGACACCTCACACACCCCCTGTTGGGAATCCCTGCCCTATGTGTAGTGACTGTTCTCTGTATTTTATGTGTGTGTATCATGTACATGGCACTTTGGCAAGACTCCTCTTCTTGTACATCCAGTTGACGTGTCCATTATATTAGTGACGTCACCTTGACGGTAGGAAGTAAGGCTGCCGGGGCGTACGCACACGCCTGGGATGAAAGGCACATGTCTTAGAAGACTGGAGTATCGTGAAATTCGCCTCATCCTGCTGATGTAAATATAAGGCAGCAGCGCAAGTGAACTTTCTGCTGCACAAGTGCAATAATATGATAAAAATGAAGATTTCACAGTATACAGGCTGCATTTTGCAGACGTGAGTCATATTTCTCGGGATGGTTTTTTCCACTGAAGATAACAGGAATTTATAATTACAGCGCTAAAATGGGAAACAAAGAAGTCCAGAGCAACATCCAATGCGACAAAAATACACAGTTAAATACCTTTATATCGCTTGAAAAAAGGGGTAATTTAGTTAACCCTTTGGCCAAAGCATATAAGCCTGTGAGCCACTTTCAAGGCATGACCATAATATCGCAGGTCCTAACACTAACTGATTAAAATCCTTATTTACCTCTGATTAGGGGGAGGATGGTCCTGGCATTGAACCTGTCGTACCCAGCTGCATGAAAAGAAAACCTGCTTACCTGGACAGTGGGGAGGGGCGAGCTTTAAACCCTGGGCGGGAGGAGCCACTAACCTCCAAAACAACTGAGACCAGCTGGACAAAGTTAACAAACACAGATACCCAGCAAGCTCTCAGAAACCCCCCAAATTACCACAATATATATATATGTATGTAAGTGTCAAAAGGAGTGCTACTGGGCGTGGCTAATTGTATAAAACAGGAAACAAAGAGTCCAGAGCAACACCCAATGTGACAAAAATACACAGTGAAATACCTATATATCTCAGCTGTTTTGGAGGTTAGTGACTCCTCCCTCCCAGGGTTTAAAGCTCGCCCCTCCCCACTGTCCAGGTAAGCAGGTTTTCTTTTCATGCAGCTGGTTGCGACAGGTTCAATGCCAGGACCATCCTATCCCTAATTATAGAGGTAAATAAAGGATTTTAACCAGTTAGTGTTAGGACCTGCGATATTATGGTCATGCCTTGAAAGTGGCTCGCAGGCTTATACGCTTTGGCCAAAGGGTTAACTAAATGACCCTTTTTCAGGAGATACATAGCTATTTCACTGTGTATTTTTGTCACATTTGATGTTGCTCTGGACTTCTTTGTTTCTTGTTTTATACAGTTAGCCACGCCCAGTAGCACTCCTTTTGACACTTATGTACATATATATATATATTGTGGTAATTTTGTGGGGTTTCTGAGAGCTTGCTGGGTATCTGTGTGTCAGCACTAAAATGGAACAGATTAATAAATTAATTCGAGAAAATGTTGCAATTGTGTGCCTGCCAACGGACTCAACGTCAGTAGAGTGAAAATGACCCAGGACGGTCTTTCTTCGGATCCTGCTCTGTTATACTGAAGTTGCTGACAGCTCAGGAAATGGGAATTCAAAACCAGGACTGGATTTGCATTAGCGTTGCCAGGTGGTCTCGCCAAAAATACTGGACAAAATGGTGAAAGGTGCAATGCACTCGAGACACACTCACCTCTCTCTGCGCTCCATGCTGTTTCCTTCTCTCCTTGTTTCCACCCCCCAGGCTCCTGACACCTCCTCCTTATTAACTTCTCTAAAAATAGTAGACATAATGGTGAAAGGTGCGATGGGCTCAAGATACACAAACACACCTCGCCTCTCTGTGCTCCATGCTGTTTCCTCCTCTTCTTTGCCCCACGCTCCAGGCTCCTGATACATCCGCCTGATTGGCTGCTGCTGGGTAATGCAGGCAATCAGGATGGAGGAAGCTGCCCAGCCCCCCTTCAACAGCCCTTCAAAATCCCGCGGCCTCTCAAGCCAGTCAGGTCACTATGTCCGGAGAGGTAATACCGGACACATAGATGTCCAGTATTACCTCTCATTCTTTACTGGACAGAGTGTCCAAATACCGGACAGTCCGGTACAATACTGGACACCGGGGAGTCCTAATTGTTATCGCACTGTGACCTGGAGTTACAGTAGTGGGCAGGTATATTAGTGCTAACAAAAGATGAAAACATTCTGACACGAAGGAGTTTAACGCATTAAGCTGGACAGGGCCCTATCGCATGGACACAAACTGGTCTATTCATTAAACCATTACAGCATAAACCAACTTTATATATCACTTTCCTCCCGATGGGACGCCCAGCATTTTCCAAATACAACGTTGCATTAAGAATCCCGCGAAAAGTTCCAGGATTTTTTCTTATGATACATTTTCTGCAGCTTTCGGGCACCACTTCTTGTCATTGGATATTCAACGTTAGAATCAATAGATGCCTGTATTGTTGAATTTTGTATAGAATAATGCTGCAAGTGTCCACCCAAAATATAGCAAATGCAGCTTTATAATAAAGGAATTTTTTTTAAAGCTGCAGACCAAGCAATATCCTACATGTGTGTGATTTTTTTTTAAAATAAATCAGTTCTGTACTATCAGAAAATACTTGTAGCATTTTTTTTAAAACAACTCTGAATGACATTTTTAATGTATTATAATATAACAAGCATTTTTGTTTCTATAGCAACCATTTACAAAGTCACACCCCCTTCCTCTTCTGAAACAGGCTCTGGCACACCCCTTTTTGAGCTCTTCCCTCTCTCTAGCAGTGCACCAATTGTATCTAGTGACTGCCTGGTCACATGATCTTCCCCACAGAGCTTTGCATCTTTGGTCCTCTTCTGCTGCACTGACAGCCATTTAGTGAACCCCCGAGCCGAATCTTCGCTGATCGATCACAGGAGAACGGATCGATAACTTAGCTAATGACTTACAGTATCACTGTGTAGATTGTATTGATGCGCATATAAAAGGGAATTTTGTTTAAATTAAATGTATAAAAGGGCAGCTTGAGCTGCTGCTTTAAGCCAGATTTGCAGGCTTTGTGCTTGACGACAGTAAAATGAAAAGCTCGCTGACTCCACTATTTTATTCTTGTAATATACACTAAATTTGATCAGCTGCCCACTGAGCGACAACCATGGAAACCGCGCAGCTGGAGTTTATTTATCCAGCCACTGTAATTGAAAAAAGGAGCGTTTTTTTTAAAACTTTAGCGAACATTGTATTAACAAGACACTACAACGTGTAACGTGTAACGTGTAACATGTCTACTGTGCAAACCACAACCCCAAATGTATTTACTTTTGGGGTACAGGGCAGTGGTTCATCAGTGTACAGGTACAGAACATGGTACCCGCATGTGGCTTAAGCCTGCATTCTCAGAAGTAGGAGGAGGCATATTATCACTTAGTGCAGGGGTGCACAAACTATTTGCGCTGCGCCCCCACTGCCTGAACCCCCCCCCCCCCCGGTGCTCGCGCCCCCCCCAACCCCCCACCTGGCATTCCAGCGCGCGGGGGTCATGTCACGTCACATGGTCCCGCGGCGTCACACAGCCGGCTGAATAAAGGTAAGTGGAGTGTTGCAGAGGCCTCACTCAATCCCCTGGCATTCATTTAAATGCCTTGGGGAAGAGCGCGGGGCCTCCGCAACTGCCCGCGCCCCCACCCCCCCAGAAAAATCTTGCGCCCCCCCAGCTTGCGCACCGCTGACTTAGTGTGTGTGAATTGATACATCTGTGTTTACAGTAACAGGGCAGGCACCTCTAGTTGTTGAAGAGGATATAGCACGGTTTAATGTTCCCCATTACTCTCGCTGGAAAGGAATATGCTGCATTATAAAGGCGTAGGATTACGACACTGACTCATCTATAAATTCTTTCCGAGAACTAAGACATACAAGTCATTACTGGAATTCTCCCCCCGGCCCCTGCAGGATTAGGAAGCCCCTATAGGCTGCTGCATTGGTTATTACTTCAGAGATGTCAGCCTGCGAGGGCTCGCTTAGATTTGGGGCATTCTGCACCAGAAAAGAACGTTGTTTTTAATTAAAACAATTGCTGACTTTGTCAGTGACGCCCACTAAAGTCTCGGAGACGCCGATGCTAAAAAGCAGGGAACTTTACGCCACAGCAGTGAGTGCGTCTCAGTGGTTTGGGTCAGTCTCACTGCCGGTTTTAGCGGCAGCGTCTGAGTGAGCTGAGATCCCGGGTACTTTGGGTGCGGAGTGAGGGGACAGGGATCATACAGAATTAATATTGTACTCCTGCCAGGGAACGGAGGTTGTAACCACTTCACAGTGAATGTTGTCTAAGGAGTATGAATGTGATGTTAGCAGTGGCCAACTCCAGTCCTCAAAAGCCACCAATAGGCCAGGTTTTAGGGATATCCCTGCTTCAGCACAGGTGGGAAGACTGAGCCACTGATTGAGGCACTTGTGGTGAAGCAGGGATATCCGTAAACCCTGACCTGCTGGTGGCCCGTGATACTGAAGTTGGAGCCATACTCGAGATATTGTATAGTGCGGCACATTCTGTACCAGAAAGCCTTCCTCAGATCTTGCGATGTAGCTTTATGAAAAAAAAAAAAACTTTTACATCCAGCAGAACATCATCGGACTGTAACATTGAAACCCTTTAACGCTCCAAACACGAGAAAATAAATGAATATATACAAAAAGCTTCCCAATTCCCCTCTAAGTGTATTTGGTATGAATTAGCTTTGCTTGTTAATCATGATGCGCTGGAAAAGCATGTGTTTGTATGCCTAATAAGGAATAATTGCACAGAAAGGGCTGGTAATCAGACTTTTAAACACATTTATTGTTGGTGTAATAGAAGGCACAGCTGCATTACAAAATGTCTGCATTTTCTTACCTTGCCATTGACCTCTATCCAGCCAGCATGGCAACTATGAGGTTAAATCCCCCCCAGAAGAGAAGCAGTAATACTCACATTCACCATCAGTGCCGGACCCTCAGCGTGTAAAGCAGGGGTGGTCAAATCCCGTCTTCAAGGGCCACCAACAGGTCAGGTTTTCAGAATATCCCTGCTTCAGCACAGGTGGCTCAATCAGTGGCTCATTCAACAAAGCAGAGGGATCCTGAAAACCTGACCTGTTGGTGGCCCTGAAGGACGGGAGTTGTCCGCCTCTGGACTAAACGATCGTGTTTTCCACGCGCTGGAAGATCGCTGCTCTTCCCTTGTAATTTGCTCTCCCTTTGTGTAAATACAAATGACGCACAGAAATGTTTAAGGAAGAAAGCCGGTGCCATTCCCGGGCGGCAATTTCTGCGCCTGTGACTCTCTCACCTTGTTCCGGGGCATCTCCTCCTTTGGCGTCGCGTTGTTGGAAGAGGAGATGCTGCGTTGAACAAGGTAAGGGGCCCCACAAAAACCCCACAAACCGGCCTCGCAAAAGCCCCACAACCATCCCCACAAAAGCCCCACACACCGGCTCTGCCTGCCGCATTATATTTATTTACCGCACACTGTACCGTGGAGAATTTTTGTCACTTTTTTTTTACCCACCATAACTTATATAATGTGCGGGTGAAACCTATCCCAGCTCCACATGGCAAAGCCAGTATAACCGGCCTCACACCGGCGAGAGCCAAAAGGTGGAAAAAAGCTGTCTGTGGGTAGGGTTACTGGCTCTGCGCTTCTGTAACCCAATCTGTGCTGTACAAGTTTCGTTGTGTATATACTGTGTAATGCGACAGGCATAGGCTTGTAGGGCACCATGTTACAATGTATTTGAAGGAAAAAGTTAAAATGTGCTCATTTGCATGTCATTACCCAGAATGCCTGGCTGCAGTGGAAGCACTGTATGCTAAGAGATAATGGGGAAAGGCAGGGGGTTGCAGACCTGTCTGATACATGTGAATGTGCTCACAGTAATATTTGTATTTGCTGTTTTGTTTTAAAATGGTGGCAGTCGCCTGAATGTAACGCCGATTAATGTCACTGCCGCTAGTTCACCCCGGTGCTCGGAGGGCCCGGTAAGTGACGTTAGTTATGAGCGATGGTTCTAACAGCAAGAAACATGTTTCATTGTCTGACAGATCCGCACAAATCTGGGGATAAAACTGCATTTCCATTTGGTCTCCACAAGATCAGCAAACTCAATTGTAATTAGGCAAAGATAAGGTCAAAACCTGCAGCCGCTTTGTACCGAGACGTTGGAAATATTGTAGCGAGATTGTAAGTGGCGGTTTATCTTTGGTAATGCGCTGGGCCTGCGGGGAGCGGGCGGCGTGTTGGCAGGTGCTTTATACCGATAGAGTAATCCAGTTGGGCGCCTTTTCTCCTTGTCCCGCTATGTGGCTGAGCTCGGGGATAACCAATTCATTAAACTCCACTTCCTGACACCGACGATCCGGTGGGACCTCCAGAGGGAGCAGGAAAAGAACCAGGAACCTTGATTTTATGGGAGCATCTAAACCAGGGGGCGGCCAACTCCTGTCCTCAAGGGCCACCAACAGGTCAGGTTTTCAGGATATCCCTGCTTCAGCACAGGTGGTTCAATCAGTGGCTCAGTGTTTGAATGATTGGCCAACTCCAGTCCTCAAGCTCCACCAACAAGTCAGGTTTTCAGCAGGGGCGTAGCTATAGCCGGGGGGATGCCCTGGGGCCCGTGCTCTTGGGGGGCCTGCTCCGAAAACACTGGTCGTGCAAAAGCACTAGCAGCCGGCATGCCGATCGCGCATGTGCAAAATTTCGCCCGGGGGGGAGGGGGGGGAGCCGTGATTAGCTACGCCACTAGTTTTCACGATATCCCTGCTTCAGCACAGGTGGCTCAGTTTTTGACTGATTGAAGCAGGGATATCCTGAAAACCTGACCTGTTGGTGGTCCTTGAGGACTGGAGTAAGCCTCCATTGTCAAGTCATAAATGGAACCACTGAGAAAGGGTGAACTGTGTTGGACCCAGTAAATGGGACGTTATCAGTAAGAGCTGTAGTTGCAGGGCCTGTGGATAGAACCATGTCATAGTTCCTAGTAAGAGCGTCTGTCTCCCAGCCGCTAATTTGCCAGTGAGCAAAGAGGCCGGCGTTTCTGAGCTTGTATTGAAGCAGCATCCTTTCTATGAGTAACTTTCAATCCATCCTTTGAATAGCTTTTCTTCTGCTGCTGGTTCGGTGCTGAAGGGCACAGAGACCGAAGGAAGGTGTTCATCCAGCAAGCCACTTGTTACTTGTGTCAATAATGGTCGCCCCTTTATTTCAGGGGTGGTCTACAATGAAAGTAATTGCAAGCCCCAGGGGGAGAGGGAAGATGTAACCATTGCAGTGCTCCGCTGCTGGAAAGAAAAGAGGAGAAATGGAGATAAAAACAATCTCTGTATATTTGAAGTGTGCTTCAATTTTCAGCTTCCCCCCACCCCCCACTGCGCTTATAGTGCCGGCGGTCAGACGGTCAGGCTGCGGTCGCTGGAAAATCAAATAGAGATGACTTCCAACGATCGCAACCAATCCGTCGCTCCATCATGCTGTTGCGTCGCGCTTACTATAAGCGCACGCGACGGTGGCAATGCATTTGTTTTGCCGCGACGTCGCTGGCATTATAAGCGCAGCCGTACGCAACAATCCTACATTCCCCACCCCTTTTCTTTCTCATGGAAATCATGTGACAATGTATAATTCTTACTTAAGCTGGCAATCCTTTGGTGCTCCTGTCATAAATGTGTAAAAATCCTGATGGTGTGCCTAATGTAATGGCCGCCTTTCAGTTCCAATCAATCCTTCAGTCAGTGTAAGGACCAGGACATAGTGAACTCAGCGTCGCTGAGCCGGGCTGAGCCGCTCTTAACAGATGCACAAAGCCCCTGCATCTGTTTTCAGCGCAGCTATAGTTTCTCCCTCCGCATGCGTGCTGATGCGTGCGGAGGCTGAGAAACTTCCCCGAGACAGGCAAGTTTGAAATTTGCCGCTCGGGGAAGCGGAGGAGCGGTCACGTGACCGCTCCCATCCAATGGGGCTGCAGCCGGTCCGGCATTGTAACTACAGAGCCACCAGACCAGCAGAGGTGTGTGTGTGTATATATATGTGTGTGTATATATGTGTGTGTGTGTGTGTGTGTGTGTGTGAATATATTTATCAAAGTTGCACAATGTTAATAAATAATTTATTCTCAGAACATGTCTTTTTTTTACATTTTAAAATATTATATAATATACACACACACACACACACACACATATACACACACTCAGGTTCCCCAGTGACAGACACACACACACAGGTTCCCCAGTGACACACAGACCACTTCAAAGTGACACACACACACACACAGTGATACCCGCCTCCCAAGCGCGCTTGCTGTCTCCTCTGCCAGGACAGCAAAAAGCTCCTGGTAGAGCGAGCGGCAGCAAGCATCAGCACCAAAGTGTTTACTATTTCCCAGGCCTAACTCCACAGCTACAATGTATTCTTATATTACTAAGGTAACATTATCTATTGTTACCGTTTGCAGCTCAAACTGCTGGGAGTATTGGCAACACATTATCACAAACAGGAAAGTGTTACAGAGATCTTGCACTGCTGGGGAGGTGGGATAAACCTGCTATAGAAATTAAAGGATGCTCAGTATATTAAAGCTCATTAAAAATGGCATTAAGTGTTTATTTAATTAAAGAATAAAAAAAAGTCACTCTTATCTAATTCTACAGAACTGATTTATTTTACAAAACATAAGATTTCACATGGTTTGCTGCTTTAAAGATAGAGCAACTCAAGCCCGACAGGGAAGGTCCTTTAACATTAAGAAGGAAAGAGGAAAGTGACAGTGTTATGGCATTTCATGCTGACAGGTAGAACAATGCAATATTTAAGTAATAATCCCCGAAGAACAGGGCATTACTGGCCAATAATGCCCTGGCTGGAAGAGTTGAAGGCCCGAGGCGAAGCCGAGGTAACCCAGCCAGGGCATTATTGGCCAGTAATGCCCTGTTCTTCGGGGATTATTACTATTATAGGCTAAATGTAGGCTTATTTCATAAATAATAGACACTTTTGTATAGTTAAATAGATTTTTTTATTAAAATAAAATGGTAAATACATGAAACCACCTCTATATACACTTACACTGCAGATATCTATATCCACACACTGCCGCCCCCTCTGTGTACACACACACACACACAGCAACTCAACACGCACAAACTGCTGCCACACACACACACGCACACACACACACACACACACACAACACAGCACCTCTACACACACAGCAGTTCTACACACACAAGCACACCACACACACACTGGAGCTCTAGACACACAACACAGCACTCCTACACACACAACACATCACCTCTACACACACACATGCTACACCCATAAACACTGCTGCTGACACTGACACACATACACACACACACACACACACACACACACACTGGAGCTCTATATACACACACACACACACACACACACACACACACATCAGCTCTACACGCACACAAACTGATGCTACACATACAACACACACACACACTGCAGCCACAATAAAAAATGCAGCCACTTACTAAACTTTGCACTCCCCCCCCACCACCTCTACACACAACACAGCACCTCTACACACACCCCACACACACAACACTGCACCTCTATACACAACACAGCACCTCTACACACACAACACTGCACCTCTATACACAGCACCTCTACACACAACACAGCACCTCTACACACACAACACTGCACCTCTATACACAGCACCTCTACACACAACACAGCACCTCTACACACACAAACTGCTGCTACACACACATGCTAGACCCATAAACACTGCTGCTGACACACACACACAGCACCTCTACACAGATATACAACACAACAGCACACACACTGCTACTGACAAACAAACTGCAGACAGCCACTTACTTATTTGCATACTCCCTCCTCTCCCTCCTCTCCCTCCTCTCCCTCCTCTCCCTCCTCTCCCTCCTCTCCCTCCTCTCCCTCCTCTCCCTCCTCTCCCTCCTCTCCCTCCTCTCCCTCCTCTCCCTCCTCTCCCTCCTCTCCCTCCTCTCCCTCCTCTCCCTCCTCTCCGCTCAGAAAATCACAGTCAGCTCGAGGGGGAGGAGTCAACCCGGGGCTGATATGTCCTGACCAATCCCTGCCCTGTCTCAGAGCTGTTACTTCATTCAGACCAATCCCCTGCCCTGTCTCAGCTGTTCTGAAAGCTGATTGGCTGGAAATAAACACATTGAAAACTGCACTTTGCAAGCTGCTAATATTCCGGGCATTACTGATTTTAACCAATCAGAGAGCAGGGTTTTCAATAGTGCCCAGAATGTCACTGCTTTAGCCTATAATTACTAATAACATCCCTATTTCTGCATTCTTACATCCTGTGCTTCCTGAAAGAGCCGACATTACAGAGATCCTTTCTTTCCACCAGCGCCCTCTCTCTCCACATGTTGAGACCTACGTTAAAACACACCTCTTTAACGAAGCACATGGGTAGCTGCTTTGCTGATACTATACATCTCAGATACACGGACCTTGGCCCCTTGCAGACACCCTTACCAGAACACCCTCCTACTGTCTGTAAATTCTACTTACCACTTAGAGTGTAGGCTCTTCGGGGCAGGGACTCCTTCTCCTAATGTTACTTTTATATCTGAAGCGCTTCTTCCCTTTATGTGTTATATTATTATGTCCCGTGTATTACTGCTGTGACGCGCTGTGTACATGGGCGGCGCTACAGGAATACCCCGGTTTAAGGACACTCACTTTAAGTACACTCGCGAGTAAGTACATCTCGCCCAATAGGCAAACAGCAGCTCGCGCATGCGCCTGTCAGCACGTCCTGAACAGTAATACCAGCTCCCTGCCTGTACCGAAGCTGTGCGCAAGCGGGGAGACTATAGAGCCTGTTACACATGCGTTATTTACATCAGTTATGCACGTATATGACGATTACAGTACAGTACATTCATATAAGTGGGGAAAAGGGAGTGCTTCACTTTAAGTACATTTTCACTTTACATACATGCTCCGGTCCCATAGCGTACGTTAATGTGGGGTATGCCTGTATATAAATAGCGATGCATACATACATGCATACATACATTCCCAGATATTGACTCCAGTTTGCACACCAGTAAAAGGTCTCGGATGAACGTCTCTGGCCATTGCCATCTTACCAGTAGCTTTGACATTAACCCCTTCCTACCTGGGTACCCCTTGAACCTGAAAGTAATATATTTAGCACCCAGGGGCATGAACCAGGACTGGGAATTTAAACATTTTTTTAAAGTAAAATTGGTTTCTATATTATAATCATTGTCATTATTATTGAATATGATATTACTTATTTTTATGGATATAGATATACCTGTCTCTTTATGTTAGTTAATTTTATTATTAATAATAATTAAATTTATTGATATGTTTTATTAATATACTGCACTTTTTTGAATAATTAGGCTTCAATAGATTTTCACTAATATTATTTGATCTATACTTAATATTTTCATTCTAGACGTTATGCTTGTTATAAATGCATATCTATTTTCCTTATATATACATATAGATTAGTTAAAAATTATTTAATTTTTATATATTATTCCAAACATTTATTCATTACTGTTTCTATGTCCTTGTTCCATATAGGGAACCAAATTCGCTAGTTCATATTACTTTGTTTCTTTTCTTATTTTAGAACATTGTTTCTCTTTTTATGTCTGTCTGTGTTTTATGTTGCTTTCAATTGTATCACATCTGCTCTCTATACTTTATACAGTATCCCCCGCTCATACAGGACGCACCTTCCATTCTAGACAGTGGATTGGAAGAGGGGTCGACCAATAGTATTACTCCATATGATTCTCGCGCCAAATTTACAATGTGACGTCAGTGTTTGGAGGCGGGGGATTCTCTATAAGACAGGGAGTTTGATTAGACGCGAATCTACTCTTTGAGAAAGGGCGTTTGCCTGAAACGCGTCAGAGTGTGTCTCTGTCCCCGTTACCATGTTACAAATAAACTGTTTTTAACCTCACTAGTATTGGTGCTGGCCCCGTTTCTGCAGCTGTGCACCGCTTCCAACATTTGGATTTCTTCTCTAATATATTAATAGTAATATTTGCGATCCCAGGATGCTGAAAGTATTTGAGATCCTATGGTGTTTTTAAAGGGAAAAAGGGTCCGGGACCCTAAAAATGTATTTTTATATCTGAAATTCATAATCCAACTTTAAGTAAGGAGATGTGGTAGAGAAGGCCTCTCTCCCCTCTCCGTGAGTATCTCAGCCCCATTTCTAATCATTTCATAGTCACTTTATGCAGTTTCTTGATGATCTCTATATAGGAGCGCTATACCCGGAATGCTTTCCTGGGCCATTTAAATAGAGCTGAAATCTCCTTGTGCACGTGGAAGGCTGGCGGAATTGCCCAGTGGTAATGACACTGCCTTTGACGTGTGTGCACCTGGTTCAAATCCCATTGCCAACTTGGCTCTCCTTGTAATCAAAATTGGATTGTAAGCTCTTTGGGGCAGGGACTCATTGTGCTTGCAACATGCAGAGACATATATGCAGGTCTCTGTATATATAGAATAGTGGCTATGGAGTGAGACCTCACAGACCTGTAATATCTGCTCTCAAGAGCATTGAAAGTAATAAGGAGAGAATTAGGTGGCTGGATTTAACCTCCCTGGGAATATGCAATTTTACAGCCCGACATGCATAAGAGAGGCACTTTCTGTTACCGCCTCTAATTGTCCACCAACCTCAATAGAAAAAGATGACGTAGGGAGTACGGGCAGGGGGTGTGACACCTTTTATTGGACCAACAAGTAGTTGATATGTTACAAGCTTTCCAACCTTCTAGGGTCCTCCTTCATCGGGTATGGCTCTGCCACAAGCTTGTAACATAGAGTATCAACAACTTGTTGGTCCAAAAAAGGTCTCATATCCCCCAACTCCTTCTCCCTCCTTTGTTACTACATGGAAGAAAGGACCAGCACGGCCCCCCACCCTTCTTTGCCTGCTGTATTCCTTGTAGATCCGCATGAGTGAAGGCATGGCAAAGTGATTGCAGTAAGCTGCTTCTTTTAGAAGATTGATAGCGTGGCTGGAAGCAGTCTATCATCGGGCCTTCTTGCTTGACCTTTCTGAGTTCTGGGAGCTAAAGGAATTATATTGCTCTCTGCCACTCCATTTGTCCTGGTGTCCTAACACAGGGATATAGGACTAGACACGTCATGCTTACTTACACACAGCCACCCTTCCATTGCCGGGGAATCGGGTGCTACTCGTTGGGTACAAGCTCTGCTTCAGAGCAGCCTAGATCTGTTTAAAGAGCTCAGAAGATCTTTGGATACCATTCTCAAACGTTTGTTCTTTATTTATACAGTAAGGACAAAAAGAATAGAGTAAGCATGTTATGACCTGCCGCCATTTATACGTGCCTTCCCTAAATGCAGAGGCGATGAAAAGCCGAATATTTGATTTCCAGCGATACTGCTCTGGAATTCAATACAATTGATGACTTGTGCAAGGTTCTACAAGACTGTGGGAACGCGACACCCGTGGTGCACCAGCCTTGGCCATGCTGTGCAAATACGTTGGAACAACTGTTAAGGATACCCACAAATCTACAATTCTAACATTCTTGCCAAGATTGAGGGATCCACTGATATTTCGCAAATGGGGGGGGGAGTAAAAATGCAGAAATGTATGAAAAGGGACCACATACGACCAATGTATGTAACTTATTATATTAGAGGTTCAGTGCTATAGATCGTGTGTGAAATGTCGGATTTATGGGTGACGTTTGGGTATCATTGCTGTGTAATCGTGGTCATATATATATATTTTTTTATAATCAATCGTGCCTGTTTGATTTAGGAGAGGATAATTTTATGTTTGTTCCTGGCTGGGAGGTCACGGTTTTAATTGTGATTTCTGCCAACGCACCAGAGTGAATAATTTAGCTCCCTCTTCTAAAGAATAAACAACACTGGCTCAAGCAGGGACTGATTGAGCCACCTGTGCTGAAGCAGGAATTGATTGAGCCAGCTGTGCTGAAGCTGTGACTGATTGAGCCACCTGTGCTAAAGCAGGGATATCCTGAAAACCTGACCTGTTGGGTGGTTTTGAGGACTGGAGTTAAGAACCTTGGCATTGGTGACTCTAGTCTGGATTCTGCTTTAGAAATAACTATTAATTTTCTGCAGTTCCGGCAGCCTCTGTATCTGCATATTGTTTTACTTCCCCCCCCCCCGCCACTATTTGATAAATATCAGTAGATCCCTCAAACTTGACAAGAATGTTAGAATTGTAGATTTGTGGGTATTCCCCCCCCATCTCCAAGAATAAATATATCTGTATACAGCGTGTTAGAGATACGATATTTGTGCTAAAAAATTGTTCCAACGTATTTGCACAGCATGGCCAAGGCTGGTGCACCACAGAGGTCGCGTTCCCACAGTCTTGTAGAGCCTTGCATAAGTCATCAATTGTATTAAATTACTGAGCAGTATCGCTGGAAATCAAATATTCAGCTTTTCATCACCTCTGCATTTAGGGAAGGCACGTATAAATGGAGGCACGTCATAACATGCTTATTCTATTCTGTAGATTATTTATTTATATACTGTTTTACCAGAAAGTAATATATTGAGAGTTACCGCTCGTTTTCAAGTATGCATAGAGTTAAGATAACATACATGGTTACAAATACAGTTACATAAGTGAGCAGGGTATACATTATATACAAGACATTGCATGCACAGTTAGAGATAATATATATTATGGGCGTATGTAACCGTTACAGACAAGATTAAAATGTGAGGAGCTTGTTCAGATAGGCGGGTAGCTTGCCCAGAAAGTATTTGAAGGCAAGACAGGAAAGGTGAACTTTGCACCTAGACTCTAGTGTTGACCAATCTAGTTCTTTGAGCATTTCGCAGTGATGTGTGTTGTAGTTGCATTGGAGAACAAAACGACAAATTGAATTGTAGAGGGTGTCAAGTTTGCTAAGGTGGGTTTGAGGAGCCGAGCCATATACTATGTCTCCATAGTCGATAATTGGCATTAGCATCTGCTGTGCGATACGCTTTCTGACCAGGAGACTTAGGGCCTCATGCAGAGAGCAGCGCTATTAACAATCTCGCCATTTTCCGGTGAAAATAGCGCTAAAAACAGCCGAAAATGGGGAGGTATGAAAAAAGCGCCATTTTTTTTTTCTATTTGAAAATCTCGCCGCGCGGCTGGCGAGAAACTACATCTCGCCAGTCTGAAAAATATCCAAATTCAGAAAGGCGCGCTCGCCATCTAGCGGCTGTTTTTGGCGCGATTTTCGTCAATTTTCCCCGCCAACTAAAGTTGGCAAGAAGCAGGAGCTCGCCGGCTATAGGGGAAAAAAAAAAAAATGCGCGATTTTTTTTTCTCCCTTTCAGCTGCGCGCATCTCCTCATTTACAATTCTCCACATGCAGTAATGCTAAAAATAGCGGATTTCGCCCATTTCTGCATATGGAGAATAAAACTCTCCATTAAAGCTACTTTTTCTTAAATTCTCCAATTTATTCAAGCGCTGCTCTCTGCATAGGCCCCTTAGGGAGGATTTGTTCCTGTAAAGTACCCCTAGTTTGGTATAGGTTTTGGATGTCAGGGTATCACTGTGCAACCCAAATGTTAAATGGGAGTCAAACCATAAGCCCAAGTATGTAAAACTAGTAACAGGAGTTAGGGCTTGACCCCGCTGCCTACTACAGCGTCCGCTGTGGCGGACGCTGCACGGACGAGAGCCCTCCCCTCAATGGCGCCGGGCCCGCTGCGAGGGGGGGCAACATGGCTGAGGCGAGAGCTGCTCCTGCTCTCAATAGAATTGAGAGCAGGACTCGCGTCGAGCGATACGGCACGCCCCCCGGCGGTTCAGCCAATGAGGGCGAATCTGCCGGGTGACGTCATGGCCGCGCCCCCGTCACTCCCCCGCCACGCCCCCCCCAGTCTCTCTTCCTGCAGCTCCCTGCAGACCAGGTAATCGGCTGCATGCGGCGCCAATCTCGCGGGCGCGCGTTGCAGCTGAGTTACCGGGGCCTTAGCCTTAGGGTGGTGTTAGCGTTGGTTCTGATCTGGAGCTCAGTCATTGGAAGCTTTAAAAATTTAGACTTGGTCCCAAATACCATTGTTACAGTCTCGTCAGTGTTTAAAAACAGTTTGTTTTGGGATATCCAATTGTCAAGTCTCAACAAGTCAGATTGAAGTACAATATGTGTTCAAGATTCAAGATCAACTACTCAAAATACATTGTCTGCATTAGCAGATATAGAAAACATTTTGGTGAAATCAGCTTTTTAAATAAAATCAGTGCCATGCTTTGTGCAGGGCCTCTTATTTTTAATATTTGCCTGGGGTTTGCGTTTTAGAATTTGGGGTCTAGAAAAATGTCTTCCATTTCCTCCATATGAAATAATGGGTTTGTTCCATAATTAAATGCAAGTACTAATTAGAAATGGTAAATCCTCTGATGCTAGATGGCAGGATGCCTACAAAGTACTACTGCTTTTTTCTAGCAACATTCGTGATTAAACATTAACAGTGTGCTGCTCTTCTAACCTACTGTATATCTAAAAACAAATCCCCGCTCTAAATTCTCAGATATACATCACACTTATTTTTCTCTTAGCCCCGCAGTGACTAAAGGGGGGCGCCTTGTATGTCGGGGTTGCAACGCTATGAAAGTCAGCGTATTGGAGCATAGTGAATATCCCGCGTTGGGATCTGTTACCTGCTGCACTAGTTAATGGCGATTTATATGCTGATGGAGCTTGGATACCCGTTGCTGAAGCTTCGTCCCTTAGGGGTTTTCACTACCTTCATGAAGTGACAATTTGGGTGTTCCAGCTGTAACAAAATAAAACTTCTGCTGATACTTTTTATTGCTGTTTTTTATCATCTAGAATCTCAGGGGTGGGCAACTCCAGTCCTCAAGGGCCACCAACAGGTCAGGTTTTCAGGATATATCTGCTTCAGCACAGGTGGCTCAGTCTTCGACTGACGTTTTCAGGAATATCCTGAAAACCTGACCTGTTGGTGGCCCTTGAGGACTAGATTTGGCCGCCCCTGGTCTAGGTGTCCCCCAGATCCCCCGTGTAATAATAAAAAAAAAAACCTGTTAAAAACATTAGTTATTCATACGAAAGGAATCCTTCATTAGGGTAATTTTATTAAGCACCAGAACGATAAAATACGGATGGGGGCAGAAAGACGCTTCAGCGACCGGATTGTCCCACCGTTACGGCGCCTGCGTTGCAGACACGGACTCTGGGTCGGGACATGTTTCGCAACGCGTAGTTGCACGTATTCACGCCGTGTCGTGGAGGACGTCGGCTTTATCGTTAAATCACAAATGAAAGTAATTTGCAGCCACATGATCCCGAATTTCCCCTGTGTCAGGGAATCCAGATTAGGGCTGCTATGCCATTTAGGGGCCTATGCAGAGAGTTGCGTTCCGTAATTTCGCCATGGTAATAAAATCGCAAATTTTGGCACGTTTTAGTTAGCCGTATGCACATAAGTCCGACTACCTTGTTGACATAGATTTATAAATCTGCCGTTTTTTTCTGGCGTTTACTTTTGCTGATACATTAATGTAATGTAAAGTAATGGCGAGAATCTGTAAGCGTTGTTCCTAGAATACCACGTTTTCTTCGACATGGCGAACAGATGCGAGTTTCACCTTCTCGCCAACGATTCTCCGCTTTTTTATATCCGCCAAAAAAACACGCCGATGTCATACCCATCTCGCCACATTTGCGCACCTTTCTGCATACCTATACCCACTTTTGGCGACATCATGGAGATTACTTCGTTCTCGGACCTCTCTGCATAGGCCCCTTAGTGGTGTGGTTTGGTTTTAAACCCGAAGGGACAGGGTTATATGGCCCCCACGAGACCCCAAACTCTGTATTTTTAAACCTTTGTGACGAGAGATTTATACTGCTCCTTTAGCATAGTTTATTTTTTTTGATAATTTGGTATTTTTGTCTATTAAACATGCACCGTTCAAGCATATCATCATATTTGTGCTATATACTAAGAAGGAGCAGACATGTCACCCCCAGGAAATAGAGACTGCACAAACCCAAGATCATTGTATTGTGTGTATTTTCCGGCGTGTATTTTTAATAATGGGGCAGGGAATTATTTCTGTTTTACTCATTTAAAGCCACTAAGTAGAAGTCCTTCACACACAGCTGGAAATTACCAGAGATGTACTTGAAAGGATTGCTAATGTCTGATTAAAACATTTTTCTGGTGCCAGTGGAAATATTTTCAGAAAAATAAATAAATAAATATATATATGCGCGCACACACACACTTCTGTACCTATTGTATTAGTATCTTGTAATGCTGTGATGTTTATGTAATACTTCCTTTATATTTGTTGCTTGTCAAACCCCCCTTGTGTATCTATACACACACATACACATATATACACATACACACATATATACGATCCTCTCCAGCCCGTGTCTCCCCGCTGCTGGATGAAGCCTCCCCAATGATCTCCCAGGTCCTGCGGTTACAGCCTCTCTTCTCCACGTCGCTCCCGCACATTCCCTCATCCCATCCTCTCCAGCCCGTGTCTCCCCGCTGCTGGATGAAGCCTCCCCAGTGATCTCCCAGGTCCTGCGGTTACAGCCTCTTCTCCACGTCCCTCCCACATTCCCTCATCCCATCCTCCCCAGCCCGTGTCTCCCCGCTGCTGGATGCAGACTCCCCAGTGATCCCCCAGGTCCTGCAGTTACAGCCTCTCTTCTCCACGTCGCTCCCACACATTCCCTCATCCCATCCTCCCCAGCCCGTGTCTCCCCCCTGCTGGATGAAGCCTCCCCAGTGATCCCCCAGGTCCTGCGGTTACAGCCTCTCTTTCCCACGTCGCTCCCACACATTCCCTGGTCCCATCCTCCCATCTTCCTGTTGTTCGTCGTCTTGATCTTTTAATCTCTCTTGGAATCCAGTTGAGTCCCATCTCTGTCCAACGACGGTCATTTCTTACTGCGATATGTCCGGCCCGTCGCCATTTCACTTCCTTCGCCTTGTGATGATGTCACAGATTTGTGTTTGGTTTCAAACCCATTCATTCTTTTTCCTGTCTCTCCGGATAATACCCAGCATGCATCTCTACATACTTCTTTGAATATATCTATATATACATACACACGCATATACTGTATATATTATATATATATATATATATATATATATATATATATATATATATAATACTGAGTTAAGTTATGGTGAGTAAAAAAAGTGACAAAAACCCTCCACAGGAAAGCAAATATGCAAATATAGCTGTATGCTCATCTGCATGTCTTAGGCAGGTCTGCAACCCCGCCTTTCCCCATTATCACCCAGCATACAGCACTTCCACTGCAGCAAGGGATTCTGGGAAATGACATGCAAATGAGCACACAGTGTCACTTTTTGCCTCAATAACCATTTTTAACATGGTTCCCTATAGGCTTAAGCTTGCTGCATGGTCACAGCTTTGAGCACAGCCAGGGTTAAGGTGCATACCCAGAAAACCACCCACAGACAGCTGTTTCGACCTTGATGGGTCTCATCAGTGTGGGGTTGATTTTACTGGGAATGCAAGAGAGGCTATGGGATAGGCCAAACCATAATACTGAGTTAAGTTATGGTGAGTAAAAAAAGTGACAAAAACCCTCCACAGGAAAGCAAATATGCAAATATAGCTGTATGCTCATCTGCATGTCTTAGGCAGGTCTGCAACCCCGCCTTTCCCCATTATCAGCCTATAGGGAACCATGTTAAAAATGGTTATTGAGGCAAAAAGTGACACTGTGTGCTCATTTGCATGTCATTTCCCAGAATCCCTTGCTGCAGTGGAAGTGCTGTATGCTGGGTGATAATGGGGAAAGGCGGGGTTGCAGACCTGCCTAAGACATGCAGATGAGCATACAGCTATATTTGCATATATATATATATATATATATATATATATATATATATATATATATATATATATAGGCACACACGTATACATATATGGCTTAGTGTATCTTTCCTTCCCCCGCTGCCCCCGGGAGATGAGCTGAACGTCCCCCCCCAGACCTCTCCGTCCCACCGAGCACTGCTCTCTGGTTCTTTCACGCGTGTCCACTTCAATCTGGCGAGCCGCGAGACCAGGGAAAACCAGATGGAAGGAGGGATGGGGGGAGAAGGATAGGTTGGGGGAAGGAAGGATGGGTGAGGAGGAAGGATGGGGGAAAGCAAGCATGGATGGCGGAGGGAGGATGGGGGGGAGGAAGAAAGAATTGGGGGGAGGGGAAGGACGGATGGGGGGGGAGAAAGAATTGGGGGGAGGGGAAGGAATACCTGCACTCTGAAAACAAGCTGTAGCCGGTACCTCACCATTAACCCCTCGCAGGGGCAGTGTATGGATTTAACGCTTTCACAGCTGGAGAAGCCAACCCCACTGTGCATTTCCGTCTCCTCCAGCAATAAAAGGTGTTAATAAGCCTTTTACTGCCAGATATCTAGCATCGCATCAGACATTAAAGGGTTACATTTTGAGACATTTGTTTTAATGAGGACACTTTCGGCGCAGGCACCAGTTATATCCCTCTGACAAGCAGATTGGGTAACTGGATTTCACAGCATTTTCATTTTTAAGGCTCCTTTCTACATAGCTTCTTAGGAAAGGTGACTAATTAAACCCAGACAGGCTATGTACCTGAGAGAGTCCCTCTGCGCTCTCTGTGCTGTACCTGAGACAGTCCCTCTGCGCTCTGTTCTGTACCTGAGAGAGTCCCTCTGCGCTGTACCTGAGACAGTCCCTCTGCGCTCTGTGCTGTACCTGAGACAGTCCCTCTGCGCTCTGTGCTGTACCTGAGAGTCTCTCTGCGCTCTGTGCTGTACCTGAGACAGTCTCTCTGCGCTTTGTGCTGTACCTGAGACAGTCCCTCTGCGCTCTGTGCTGTACCTGAGACAGTCCCTCTGCGCTCTGTGCTGTACCTGAGACAGTCCCTCTGCGCTCTGTGCTGTACCTGAGACAGTCCCTCTGCGCTCTGTGCTGTACCTGAGACAGTCTCTCTGCGCTCTGTGCTGTACCTGAGACAGTCTCTCTGCGCTGTGCTGTACCTGAGACAGTCTCTCTGCGCTCTGTGCTGTACCTGAGACAGTCCCTCTGCGCTCTCTGTGCTGTAACTGAGATTCCCTCTGCGCTGTACCTGAGACAGTCTCTCTGCGCTCTCTGCGCTGTACCTGAGACAGTCTCTGCGCTCTCTGCGCTGTACCTGAGACAGTCCCTCTGCGCTCTCTGTGCTGTACCTGAGACAGTCCCTCTGCGCTCTGTGCTATACCTGAGACAGTCACTCTGCGCTCTCTGTGCTGTACCTGAGAGTCTCTCTGCGCTCTCTGTGCTGTACCTGAGACAGTCCCTCTGCGCTCTGTGCTGTACCTGAGCCAGTCCCTCTGCGCTCAGTGCTGCACCTGACACAGTCCCTCTGCGATCTCTGCGCTGTACCTGACACAGTCCCTCTGCGCTGTACCTGAGACAGTCCCTCTGCGCTCTCTGTGCTGTACCTGAGACAGTCCCTCTGCACTCTGTGCTGTACCTGAGACAGTCCCTCTGCGCTCTCTGTGCTGTACCTGAGACAGTCCCTCTGCGCTCTCTGTGCTGTACCTGAGACAGTCCCTCTGCGCTCTCAGCGCTGTACCTGAGACAGTCCCTCTGCGCTCAGCGCTATACCTGAGACAGTCCCTCTGCGCTCTCTGCGCTGTACCTGAGAGATTCTCTCTGCACTCAGCGCTGTATCTGAGACAGTCCCTCTGCGCTCTCTGTGCTGTACCTGAGACAGTCCCTCTGCGCTCTCTGTGCTGTACCTGAGACAGTCCCTCTGCGCTCAGCGCTGTACCTGAGACAGTCCCTCTGCGCTCAGCGCTGTACCTGACAGTCCCTCTGCGCTCTCTGTGCTGTACCTGAGACAGTCCCTCTGCGCTCTCTGTGCTGTACCTGAGACAGTCCCTCTGCGCTCTCTGAGCTGTACCTGAGACAGTCCCTCTGCACTCAGCGCTGTACCTGACAGTCCCTCTGCGCTCTCTGTGCTGTACCTGAGACAGTCCCTCTGCGCTGTACCTGAGACAGTCCTTCTGCGCTCAGCGCTGTACCTGAGACAGTCCCTCTGCGCTCTCTGTGCTGTACCTGAGACAGTCTCTCTGCGCTGTACCTGAGCCAGTCCCTCTGCGCTCAGTGCTGCACCTGACACAGTCCCTCTGCGATCTCTGCGCTGTACCTGACACAGTCCCTCTGCGCTGTACCTGAGACAGTCCCTCTGCGCTCTCTGTGCTGTACCTGAGACAGTCCCTCTGCACTCTGTGCTGTATCTGAGACAGTCCCTCTGCGCTCTCTGTGCTGTACCTGAGACAGTCCCTCTGCGCTCTCTGTGCTGTACCTGAGACAGTCCCTCTGCGCTCTCAGCACTGTACCTGAGACAGTCCCTCTGCGCTCTCTGTGATGTACCTGAGACAGTCCCTCTGCGCTCAGCGCTGTACCTGAGACAGTCCCTCTGCGCTCTCTGTGCTGTACCTGAGAGTCCCTCTGCGCTCTCAGCGCTGTACCTGAGACAGTCCCTCTGCGCTCTCTGCGCTGTACCTGAGACGTCCCTCTGCGCTCAGCGCTGTACCTGAGACAGTCCCTCTGCGCTCTCTGCGCTGTACCTGAGACAGTCCCTCTGCGCTCAGCGCTGTACCTGAGTCAGTCCCTCTGCGCTCTCTGTGCTGTACCTGAGAGTCCCTCTGCGCTCTCAGCGCTGTACCTGAGACAGTCCCTCTGCACTGTACCTGAGACGTCCCTCTGCGCTCAGCGCTGTACCTGAGACAGTCCCTCTGCGCTCTCTGTGCTGTACCTTAGACAGTCCCTCTGCGCTCTGTGCTGTGCCTGAGACAGTCCCTCTGCGCTCTCTGCGCTGTACCTGAGACAGTCCCTCTGCGCTCAGCGCTGTACCTGAGACAGTCCCTCTGTGCTCAGCGCTGTACCTGAGACAGTCCCTCTGCGCTCAGCGCTGTACCTGAGACAGTCCCTCTGCGCTCAGCGCTGTACCTGAGACAGTCCCTCTGCGCTCTCAGCACTGTACCTGAGACAGTCCCTCTGCGCTCTCAGCGCTGTACCTGAGACAGTCCCTCTGCGCTCTCAGCGCTGTACCTGAGACAGTCCCTCTGCGCTGTACCTGAGACAGTCTCTCTTCGCTCAGCGCTGTACCTGAGACAGTCCCTCTGCGCTCAGCGCTGTACCTGAGACAGTCCCTCTGCGCTCTCTGTTTTCATATCTTATACTATCTTCTTCTTTTATACTATATTAGTGAAAGCACTGTATGTTTGCCTGCCTGTCTGTCCGGTGTCCCTAGCGGCAATCTCATTGGTCCCTTGGCCCGCCCGCCCCCGCACACCTCTCATTGGGCTCACACACTCACACCACCCCCTTGGCCCGCCCCCCACACCTCTCATTGGCCTGAGGCGGAGTGACGGGCCAAAGGTCAAAAAAAATACACACACACACACACACACACACACACACACACACACACACACACACACACACACACACACACACACACACACACACACACACACACACACACACACACACACACACACACACACACACACACACACACACACACACACACACACACACACACACACACACACACACACAGTTACATACATTAGCGGGGCTCACAGTGTTAGTAGCACATCTCCCAGGAGGCTCCGCCTCTCCCTGTTTCCCGCGCTTTCACCCCCCCCCTCCACGTGGGAGCTGCCGGACGGGTGAGTGAGCGGCCGGACGGGTGAGTGAGCGGTCTTCACGTCCCCTCACCCCCCTTCACCTCCCCCCACTCACTTCCCCTCCACCCCCCCGGCGCCGCTACAGTCAGCGGGGGAGCGGAGTGATCACCTCCCCTCACTCACTTCCCCTCACTCACTTCCCCTCCACCCCCCCCCCCGGCGCCGCTACACTCAGCGGGGGAGCGGAGTGATCACCTCCCCTCACTCACTTCCCCTCCACCCCCCCCCCGGCGCCGCTACACTCAGCGGGGGAGCGGAGTGATCACCTCCCCTCACTCACTTCCCCTCCACCCCCCAGTGCCGCTACACTCAGCGGGGGAGCGGAGTGATCACCTCCCCTCACTCACTTCCCCCTCCACCCCCCCCCCGGTGCCGCTACACTCAGCGGGGGAGCGGAGTGATCACCTCCCCTCACTCACTTCCCCTCCACCCCCCCCGGCGCCGCTACACTCAGCGGGGGAGCGGAGTGATCACCTCTCCTCACTCACTTCCCCTCCACCCCCCCCCCGGCGCCGCTACACTCAGCGGGGGAGCGGAGTGATCACCTCCCCTCACTCACTTCCCCTCCACCCCCCCCCCGGCGCCGCTACAGTCAGCGGGGGAGCGGAGTGATCACCTCCCCTCACTCACTTCCCCTCCACCCCCCCAGTGCTGCTACACTCAGCGGGGGAGCGGAGTGATCACCTCCCCTCACTCACTTCCCCTCCACCACCCCCCGGCGCCGCTACACTCAGCGGGGGAGCGGAGTGATCACCTCCCCTCACTCACTTCCCCTCCACCCCCCCCCCCCCGGCGCCGCTACAGTCAGCGGGGGAGCGGCCACAACACGCTGCCTCCCGCCTCAGACCCACGTGGGAGCTGCCGGACGGGTGAGTGAGCGGCCTTCACCTCCCCTCACTACACTTCCCCTCCCTTCCACATCCCCTCCACCCCCTCCCCACCCCCCCCTCCACCTCCCCTCACCACACTTCCCCTCCCTTCCACATCCCCTCCACTTCACCCCCCCTTCACCTCCCCTCCACCCCCCCTTCACCACCCCTCCACCCCCCCCCTTCACCCCCCACCACCCCCCCTTCACCCCCCTCACCTTCCCTTCACTCCCCCTTACAACCTCCCACCACCTCCCCCCATCCCACCACTTCCCACCACCTCCCCCCCCATTCCACCGCCCCCCCCTTCCCCCCTTCCCACCACCTCCCCCCCTCTTCCCACCACTTCCCCTCCTCCATCTCCCCCTTCCCCTCCTCCATCTCCCCCCTTCCCACCTCCATCTCCCCCCTTCCCCTCCTCCATCTCCCCCCTTCCCCTCCTCCACCCCCCCCTTCCCCTCCTCCACCTCCCCCCCTTCCCCTCCTCCCCTCCCGCCCCCTCCCCCTTCCCCTCCCCCCCTTCCCCTCCTCCCCCCATCCCCACCTCCCTCCTTACCCTCCACCCCCCTCCTCACCTCCCCCCTTCCCCCTCCTCCCCCCTCCTCACCTCCCCCCTTACCCTCCTCCCCCCTCCTCACCTCCCCCCTTACCCTCCTCCTTCCCCCCCCCTTTCCCCCCCCTCCTCACCTCCCCCCTTTCCCCTCCTCACCCCCCCCTTTCCCCCTCCTCACCCCCCCCTTTCCCCCCCCTCCTCACCTCCCCACTTCCTCACCTCCCCCCTTCCCCCCCTCCTCACTTCCCCCCCTCCTCACCTCCCCCCTTTCCCCCCCTCCTCACCTCCCCCCTTTCCCCCCCTCCTCACCTCCCCCCCTCCTCACCTCCCCCCTTTCCCCCCCTCCTCACCTCCCCCCTTTCTCCCCCCTCCTCACCTCCCCCCTTTCCCCCCCTCCTCACCTCCCCACTTCCTCACCTCCCCCCTTCCCCCCCTCCTCACCTCCCCCCTTCCCCCCTCCTCACCTCCCCCCTTTCCCCCCCCTCCTCACCTCCCCCTTTCCCCCCCTCCTCACCTCCCCCCTTCCCCCCCCCTCCTCACCTCCCCCCTTTCCCCCCCCTCCTCACCTCCCCCCTTTCCCCCCCTCCTCACCTCCCCCCTTTCCCCTCCCTTTCCCCCCCCCTCCTCACCTCCCCCATTTCCCCCCCTCCTCACCTCCCCCCTTTTCCCCCCCTCCTCACCTCCCCCCCCTCCTCACCTCCCCCCCCTTTCCCCCCTCCTCACCTCCCCCCCCCTTTCCCCCCCCCCCTTTCCCCCCCTCCTCACCTCCCCCCCCCTTTCCCCCCCCTTTCCCCCCCTCCTCACCTCCCCCCCCTTTTCCCCCCTCCTCACCTCCCCCCCCCTTTCCCCCCCTCCTCCCCTTTCCCCCCCCCTTTCCCCCCCTCCTCACCTCCCCCCCCTTTCCCCCCCTCCTCACCTCCCCCCCTTTCCCCCCCTTTCCCCCCTCCTCACCTCCCCCCCTCTTTTCCCCCCCCTTTTCCCCCCTCCTCACCTCCCCCCCTCCTCACCTCCCCCCCCCTTTCCCCCCCTCCTCACCTCCCCCCCCTTTCCCCCCCTCCTTCCCTTTCCCCCCCCCCTTTCCCCCCCTCCTCACCTCCCCCCCCTTTCCCCCCCTTTCCCCCCCTCCTCACCTCCCCCCCCTTTCCCCCCCTCCTCACCTCCCCCCCCTTTTCCCCTCCTCACCTCCCCCCCCCTTTCCCCCCCTCCTCACCTTTTCCCCTCCTCACCTCCCCCCCCTTTTCCCCTCCTCACCTCCCCCCCCCCTTTCCCCCCCTCCTCACCCTTTCCCCCCCCCCCTTTCCCCCCCTCCTCACCTCCCCCCCCCTTTTCCCCCCCTCCTCACCTCCCCCCCCCTCCTCACCTCCCCCCCCTTTTCCCCTCCTCACCTCCCCCCCCTTTTCCCCTCCTCACCTCCCCCCCCCCTTTTCCCCTCCTCACCTCCCCCCCCCTTTTCCCCTCCTCACCTCCCCCCCTTTCCCCCCCTCCTCACCTTTTCCCCCCCCTCACCTCCCCCCTCCTCACCTTTCCCCCCCTCCTCAACTTTCCCCCCCCTCCTCACCTCCCCCCCTCCTCACCTTTCCCCCCCTCCTCACCTCCTCCCCTTTCCCCCCTCCTCCCCTTTCCCCCCCCTCCTCCCCTTTCCCCCCTCCTCCCCTTTCTCCCCCTCTTCCCCCCCCTCTTCCCCCCCACCTCCCTCTTCCCCCTTCCCTTCCTCCCTTCACCTCCTGTCACCACCCCCCCCCCTTCGCCTCCTGTCACCCCCCCCCCCTCCCTTCACCTCCCGGCAACCCCCTCCACCTCCCTTCACCTCTCCCCCTTCACCTCCCCTCCGCCCCCCCTTCACCTCCCCTCACCATCCCCCACCATCCCCCACCACCCCCCCTCACCATCCATCCACACCTCCCCTCCGCCCCCTTCACCTCCCCTCACCACCCCTCCGACCTCACCTCCCCATCTTCAACGCCTTTCGTCCGCCCTCCCGCCTCTGCCGCCCACCCGCACTTCTGCCTTTCACCCGCCCACCGCTCACATCCCCGCGCCACACAGCCCAGCACGCACTAAACAGACCTGCCACACTCGACACACACCCGCCGCCTCTCACCCACCCCACACACTCGACACACACCCGCCGCCTCTCACCCACCCCACACACTCGACACACACCTGGCGCATCCTGCCCCTACGCAACAATATCACTGACCAGCTGTCACCCGCACTCGCCACACACCCGCCGCCTCACACCCTAGCAGGACCCCGACCCACAGCCAGCACTCACTACCCATGCGCCACCTGTACTGAACACCCACCTGCCGCCTCACACACGCTCACACCCTAGCAGGACACACGCCTCACATTTTTACATCACTTATGTCACCTAAATATAGATTGTACTGTGGTGTGTTTACAATAAACCATTTTTATACAACATCGTATTACATTTTATTCCATCTTTCTTTTCAACATTATTATCCAACCTTTACAACAAATAGTCACCTATTGTTCCACAATTTATAAATAATACTACCTACTGTATTACGCATTTACATCCCGGGCAACGCCGGGTCTCTCAGCTAGTATACTATATTAGTGAAAGCACTGTATGTTTGCCTGCCTGGATGTCCGGTGTCCCTAGGGGAAATCTCATTGGTCCCTTGGGTCGCCCGCCCCCGCACACCTCTCATTGGCCTGAGGCGGAGTGACGGGCCACACACACACACACACACACACACACACACACACACACACACACACACACCACAGCAGCTCTATACACACACACACACACACACACACACCACAGCAGCTCTATACACACACACACACACACACACACACCACAGCAGCTCTATACACACACACACACACACACACACACACACACAACACAGCAGCTCTATACACACACACACACCCTCTGTCCGACCCCCTCCCCGACCCCCTCACGTGCGCCGTCCTGCACTGGCTCCGGACGGGAAGCGCGGCCCTCCTACCCCAGCCGCTCCCTTACCTCCCCGGCGCTACCACCCGCTCAGGTAAGTCACTGTGCGTCCCGCCTCAGCCTCAGGCCCACTGCGCGTCCCACCTCAGCCTCAGGCCCACTGCGCATGCCGCCTCGGCCTCAGGCCCACTGCGCGTCCCGCCTCAGCCCCACACACACAGGGCGCTTCCTACCGCCGCTCAGCCAGACGCCACTTTCCCCCCCCCCCGCTCCCCTTTCTCCCCCCCCCGCTCCCCTTTCTCCCCCCCCCCCCCGCTCCCCTTTCCTCCCCCCCCCGCTCCCCTTTCTCCCCCCCCCGCTCCCCTTTCTCCCCCCCCCCGAAACCTTTACAACAAATACTCACCTATTGTTCCACGAGTTATAAATAATACTACCTATTACGCATTTACATCCCGGGCAACGCCGGGTCTCTCAGCTAGTAGTAAATAAGGGCCACATTGATTGGTTAGTAACGTGGCTCCAGCGTGTGAGACAGGAGAATGTCTGGAAGCAGCATGGACCAGCAGGAGGTCTCCATGTTTTATTCTAGTCTCCTCACCGAGTCTGCTCCCCCTGGTAAGCAATGTATAGAAGGATTCAGGCACGCGTTTACTAAGTGGTGCTATTCATCGGGCGACTTCCAGGGCCGAAAGACGCCCGCCTTTTTAACCCTGCAAAGTGAATATATACAAGGTGTTTAATGGCAGAGCGCACGTTAGTAAACACGCTGCTCAATGCATTTATCAATAAGGTTAGCTCTGCTGCCCGCACCCCCCTCCGGCAGCCATGGGGTTAATTCCGTGTGTTATGCAGAGATAGAACCACGGCCCGGGCACTTTCTCCTCTTCCTCGTGCATTTCAGCTGTCACTTCTCCACCACAATCCAGCTCCAAGCCGACGCCGGCTCCTTTCCAACAGCAACAGGACTGGTCTCTTTCAAGAGCTACCAACAGGCCAGGTTTTCGGGATATCCCTGCTTCAACACAGGTGGTGCAGTCTTCGACTGAGCCACTGATTGAGCCCACCTGCGCTGGAGCTGGAATATCCTGAAAACCTGACCTGTTGGTAGCCCTTGAGGACTGGCGTTGGCCTCTCTCCGTGGCGCACGCGGTAAGGGCAGTGACGCCGCTTGCACTTTGCCTTCCCGCGGAGCACAGGCACGGCGGCAGGGGCGGCAGACGGGGTATCCTGAGTGAGATTATCAGATCTCAGCGGCAGCCTGTGCCGCGAAAACATACTCAAGCGAAAATCTAAACGAGTTGCTGCAGCAAAACAAAATGGCGTCTGATGACTTCGCTTTTATTGGGTAACGGCAGTTTCTTTTTTTTCCCTCACAAATTTAACCGCTTTCCTGGAAGCGGGCGGGTTAACCCATTCATTCCTGGGTGCAGGCCTGTCACCTAGCTCTAAACGCATGCGCGGTCGGCCAGTGCTCTTCAATCGGCGATCGCCGACTGTGCAGGTTTTGTCGGGACAAATATGGCCGCCCTGCCTATCAGTGAGACTGGGGAGGTCTTTCGTTGACTTGCAGTCGGGTGAGGGAACATTTAGCAGGGACAATATACAGGAAAATTATCTTTTTTTTTTTATAGCTCAGATAAGTAGGGAGAAAGGTCCTTATTTCTGTCCAGCGCACAAAAATACCACACACACACACACACACACACACACACACACACACACACACACACACACACACACACACACACACACACCTACACACACACCTACACACACACCTACACACACCTTCACACTCACACCTTCACACTCACACACACACACCTTCACACTCACACACACACCTTCACACTCACACATACACACACCTTCACACTCACACATACACACACACACCTTCACACTCACACATACACACACACACACCTTCACACTCACACACACACACACACACACACACACCTTCACACTCACACACACACACACACACACACACACACTGTGGTTTTAACTTTTTCTTAATTGAGCATCACAGCTTGTGCGATACATTTAACATTTTTGATATTTCCTGAGACAAGCTACAACAGCTGCCATCTTAATTGAGCCCAGACAAATGTCAGTGCAGATTAATTCCTCTCGGCAAGTAGAAAAAAATGGGACGTTGGGGGTGCCGCACTTGTGCTCGAGATTTCGGGGGTTCAACAAATGCAACGAAAGCCAGAGAAATCTGCCAGTGAGCGACGGGTTAACGTGGATTTTCACACGCCAGGCCGCTGCCGGCTGCCGCAGACTTGAAACCTTCCGCGGACGGCGGGTGAATCTGCCAGTGAGAGGGGAATCTGCGGGCTGTTCTCCCTCCGCATTCTCAGGACCCTTCATCCAATCGGCCAATTAGTGTCAGTTCTACCGGCGGTTTTGGACTGCGAACGCTTGCCCACCAGGGAGGATACAGAAAGCGCATTATTTCACTTAGCCCACTTTGTGCCTGTCATCGGGTAATGAGTTTCAGCCTCCACCAAACCGAGGCAAATGTACAGATAAAATCCCCGGGCCAATTCATGGCCAACGTCGTGACCCCCCCCGCTCCCCCCCCCCCCCGGCCTGCCTCTTAAATACTTCAGGGCCGGAGGTGCCGGGAACCCGCTGCGATACATTGCAGGCTGTGCCGATGTCACCGGCACACGTTTAGACCCTTATAGGGGCGCTCAACTCCTGTCAAGAGTCCCCAACAGGCCAGGTTATCAGGGTATGCCAGCTTCAGCACAAGTGGCTCAGTCAGTGGCTTGGGAATTGGAGCGAATCTATTCTCGGGGAGCTGCTTCTGTGAATATTGAACTAAGGGCTTGGATTGGTATCGGTAAGGTTTGTGGCATTAACACCCGCAGTGTTTCCGCATAGCTCAAGATCCCAACCTTTCTTGAATGTAGTTTGGAGATTTAAAACCCCTAGTTGGCTTAAGCTTGCCTTGCATCGCCTTAGCTCATCTCCCACCCCCTCCCCCCCCCAAAAAATGTGCCTACACAATTCCCGTCTAATTTCCCCCTTTTCATACATCATTGTCACAACTTTCCCTCGTCTCCTGCTTTGAAGAAGTATTGCTGTAAATGTGCCGTGGTGAAGAAGTGGCTTAAACACAAGTAGTCGTACCGTGTTAGCCTAAGAGATATTCATACATTATTTATGCTTGGAAAGCGGAAAAAAAGAGCAAACCTTCCTGAAATAAATCGTTAAAAAAAAAAAATTGGCATTTAAAAATAGTGGTACTGAGTCCCACCCCTTGCCCCTTGGTACCATCATGCTGTGACCTCTATACATAATAACTGCTCTATCAATGCAACGA